>NW_027198003.1:0-40000 GCF_038502225.1 Cherax quadricarinatus
TCTCTCCGACGTACGTGGATTAAGTCACAAGTAGGCACAACAAACTTTTAACCGGACAACGCTACTTACAACGAAATACTGACAACGTAAAAAGCTCTTCCGTATACTTTCACCTCTTGTCAAAATGTCTGTCAGCGTTACGACGCCACACACAGTCTCTTGCAACCTGTACCACCTCTTCCTGTCTTTCTTAACGTCTCTTCTCCTCTACATTATCTTCCGATACTTATAAAGCATCTCTCTTCCCCCTTCCCTTGATGCTTGGTCATGCAACCCTTGAGCTTCCATGATATAGACACGCTTGTAATTAACCGTCTCTCTCTCACACACACATACACACACACTCTATATATATATATATATATATATATATATATATATATATATATATATATATATATATATATATATATATATGTATGTATATATATATATATATATATATATATATATATATATGTATATATATATATATATATATATATATATATATATATATATAGTATATATATATATATATATATATATATATATATATATATATATATATATATATATATATATACTATATATATATATATATATATATATATATATATATATATATATATATGTATATATAGATATAGATATATATATATATATATAGAGACATATATTTATATATATATATATATTTGTTTATATATATATATATATATATATATATATATATATATATACATATATGTGTGTGTGTGTGTGTGTACATTTTTTAACAAGTCGGCCGTCTCCCACCGAGGCAGGGTGACCCAAAAAGAAAGAAAATCTCCGAAAAGAAAATACTTTCATCATTATTCAACACTTTCACCTCACTCACACTTAATCACTGGTTTTGCAGAGGAGCTCAGAATACAATAGATTAGAAGTATTCACGTATAAAGATACACAATATATCCCTCCAAACTGCCAATATCCCAAACCCCTCTTTTAGAGTACAAGCATTGTGCTTCCCATTTCCAAGACTCAAGTGCGGCTATATAAAATAACCGGTTTTCCTGAATGCCTTCACTAAATATTACCCTGCTCACACTCCAACAGCTCGTCAGGTCCCAAAAACCATTCGTCTCCATTAACTCCTATCTAACACGCTCACGCACGCTTGCTGGAGTTCCAAGCCCCTCTCCCACAAACCCTTCTTTACCACCTCCCTCCAACCCTCTCGAGGACGACCCCTACCCCGCCTTCCTTCTCCCTACAGATTTATATGCTCTCCATGTCATTCTACTTTGATTCATTCTCTCTAAATGACCAGACCACCTCAACAGCCCCTCTTCTGCCCTCTGACTAATGCTTTTATTAACTCAACACCTTCTCCTAATTTCTACACTCCAGATTTTCTGCATAATATTTACACCACACATTGTCCTTAGACAGGACATCTCCACTGCCTCCAACCGCCTCCTCGCTGCAGCATTTACAACCCAAGCTTCACACCCATATATGAGCGTTAGTACCACTATACTTACATTCCCTTCCTTGTCTCCACATATACTTCAACGCACCACTCACCTTTTTTCCCTCATCAATTCTATGATTAACCTCATCCTTCATAAATCCATCCGCCGACACGTCAACTCCCAAATATCTGAAAACATTCACTTCTTCCATACTCCTCCTCCCCAATTTGATATCCAATTTTTCTTTATCTAAATCATTTAATACCCTCATCACCTGACTCTTTTCTAAGTTCACTTTCAACTTTCTACCTTTACACACACTCCGAAATTCATTCACTAACCTCTGCAATTTTTCTTTAGAATCTCCCATAAGCACAGTATCATCAGCAAAAGGTCACTTCCCATTTTGTATTTGATTCCCAACAAATTAATCCCACCCCTCTCCCGAACACCCTAGCATTTACTTCTTTTACAACCCCATCCATAAATACATTAAACAACCATGGTGACATTACACATCCCTGTCTAAGACCTACTTTTACCGGGAAGTATTCTCCCTCTCTTCTACACACCCTAACCTGAGCCTCACTATCCTCATAAAAGCTCTTTACAGCATTTAGTAACTTACCACCTATTCCATAAACTTGCAACATCTGCCACATTACTCCTCTATCCACTATCATATCCCTTTTCTAAATCCATAAATGCAATAAACACTTCCCTACCTTTATCTAAATACTGTTCACATATATGTTCTCAAACATGATGTACATCCCCTACCCACTCTGACCTCCTTGCTCGTCACAATTCCCCTACATTCTGTCTTAGCTTCTTTCAACAAACTTATTCCGCATTTTTTAACTATATCTATATACTACTATATATATATATATAGTATGTGAGAGAGTGAGTAGTGAGTAGTGTAGAGAGAGTGAGTGAGTGTGTGTGTGTGAGTGTGTGTGTGTGAGTATGTGTGTGTGTGTGTGTGTGTGTGTGTGTGAGTGTGTGTGTGTGTGTGTGTGAGTGTGTGAGTGTGTGTGGAGTGTGTGTGTGTGTGTGTGTGTGTGTGCGTGTGTGTGTGTGAGTGTGTGTGTGCGTGCGAGTGTGTTAGTGTGTGTGTGTGTGTGTGTGTGTGTGTGTGTGTGTGTGTGTGTGTGTGTGTGTGTGTGTGTGTGTGTGTGTGTGTGTGTGAGTGTGTGTGTGTGTGTGTGTGTGTGTGTGTGTGTGTGTGTGTGTGTGTGTGTGTGTGTGTGTGTGTGTGTGTGTGTGTGTGTGTGTGTGCGTGTGTGTGTGTGTGTAGTGTGTGTGCGTGTGTGTGTGTGTGTGTGTGTGTGTGTGTGTGTGTGTGTGTGTAGTGTGTATGTTAATTATTTCTATAAAAGAAATAATGTAAATTTCCATAATATAAATCCAATACATTCAACAAAAAATATTAACAAAAAATACAATTTATAGAGAATAACTATAGTTTTACATATAGAAATGTGATGACGGAAATAGTGCACTGTGAGTGCACTGTGAGTGTACTATGAGTGCACTGTGAGTGCACTGTGAGTGTACTATGAGTGCACTGTGAGTGCACTGTGAGTGTACTATGAGTGCACTGTGAGTGCACTGTGAGTGCACTGTGAGTGCACTGTGAGTGCACTGTGAGTGTACTATGAGTGTACTGTGAGTGCACTGTGAGTGCACTGTGAGTGCACTGTGAGTGCACTGCAAGGTGCACTGTGAATGCACTGTGAGTGCACTGTGAGTGCACTGTGAGTGCACTGTGAGTGCACTGTGAGTGCACTGCAAGGTGCACTGTGAGTGCACTACTGTCACTGTTGCTGCTGGCAGGAAGTAAATATGGGTCGTACAGAAGGAAGTTTGTGGTGTTGGTGATCGCAGCTTCAGGATTATGCCAGCGAGTGATCCTTTGCTGAAGTCATCGTTCGAGCTCCTTTTCCCATCCTATTTAGAAAGCCGTAGGACTCTTATCCGTCATGGCAAACCCGCAGGACTCCCTTCCATCCCCCCCCACACCACCCCGCGTGTTGGTGTGCGTCCTGGCGGCTCCGTAGTCAATAATAATAATAATAATAATAATAATAATAATAATAATAATAATAATAATAATAATAATAATAATAATAATAATCTTTATTTCTACAAGCACATGTACAAGGTATACAGGTGTAGTTGACATCAATAACATACTACTATATAGAAAGCCGCTTGTTATGCTGAGCATTTCCCGCAAATTAGGTCAGTTTTGTCCCCAGGATGCGACCCACACCAGTCGGCTAACACCCAGGTACCTATTTTACTAGTGAGTGAGAATGGACAACAGGTGTCTTATGGAAACACGTCCTAATTTTTCCAACCGTACCGGGGCTTCGATCCCCGGATCTCTCATTGTGTGAGCTGAATGCACTACCAGTCGAGTTACGTGACACCCCAAAATCCTGGGCTTCCTCTTTGTATGGAGGGATGTACGAACGGATGTACGAACGGATGTACAAACGGATGTACGAATTGATGTACGGACGGATATACGAACGGATGTACGGATGGATGTACGAACGGATGTACGAGCAATACCGTGACTGGAACAATACACAAATAACCCGCATATAGGAGAGAGAAAGAGAAAGAGAGAGAGAGAAATGCAGAATGCAGATGTAATATTCACAGATTTTGCAAAAGCGTTTGACAAATGCGATCATGGCGTAATAGCGCACAAAATACGTGCTAAAGGAATAACTGGGAAAGTGGGGAGATGGATCTTCAGCTTCCTAACAAACTGAACACAAAGAGTAGTGGTCAACAGAGTTAAATCGGAGGCTGCTATAGTGAAGAGCTCTGTTCCACAAGGCACAGTACACTTTCCCCATCTTATTCCTCATCCTCATATCAGACATAGACAGAGATATACACCACAGCACCGTATCATCCTTTGCGGATGATACTAGGATCTGCATGAGGCTGTCATCTGCTGAGGATGCGGTTAACCTCCAAGAAGATATAAACAAAGTTTTCCAGTGGGCAACGGTAAACAATATGATGTTCAATGTGGACAAATTCCAACTACTCCGTTATGGAAAACTGGAGGAGATAATAACTAGAACAGAGTATACTACTGACTCCGGCCATACAATAGAGCGGAAAAATAATGTAAGGGACCTGGGAGTAGTAATGTCTGAGGATCTCAATTTCAAGGATCACAACAGTGCCATGATCACAAGTGCAAAGAAAATGATTGGATGGATAATGAGAACGTTCAAAACGAGAGATGCCAAGCCAATGATGATCCTTTTCAAATCACTTGTTCTCTCTAGGCTGGAATACTGCTGTACATTAACATCTCCATTCAAAACAGGTGAAATCGCAGATCTAGAGAGTGTACAGAGATCCTTTACTGCACGTATAAGTTCTGTCAAGCACCTTAACTACTGGGAACGCTTGGAAGCACTTGACTTGTACTCGTTGAAACGCAGGAGGGAGAGATATATCATAATCTACACTTGGAAAATCTTGGAAGGAATGGTCCCAAATCTGCACACAGAAATCACTCTCTACGAAAGTAAAAGACTGGGCAGGCGATGCAAAAAGCCCCCAATAAAAAGTAGGGGCGCCATTGGTGCATTAAGGGAAAACACCATAAGTGTCCGGGGCCCAAGACTATTCAACAGCCTCCCATCAAGCATTAGGGGATTTGCCAATAAACCCCTGGCTGCCTTCAAGAGAGAGCTGGACAGATACCTAAGGTCAGTGCCGGATCAGCCGGGCTGTGGCTCGTACGTTGGACTGCGTGCGGCCAGCAGTAACAGCCTAGTTGATCAGGCCCTGATCCATCGGGAGGCCTGGTCATAGACCGGGCCGCGGGGGCGTTGATCCCCGGAATAACCTCCAGGTAACCTCCAGGTAATCTCCAGGTAACCAGGAGGGAGAGAGAGAGAGAGAGAGAGAGAGGCAAGTGTTCCACAAGGAAGCGTGCTGGGTCCATTGTTATGGAATGTCTACTTCAACGACCTTCTTTTTCTCATCCCAGAATCACATGCATATGCAGACGACTGTACACTGACATTCACTTATCCAAGAGAAGAAATGCCAGCTGCTCTAAGCTACATCAATCACCAGCTGAGAGCTATATCAGCTTGGGGAAATAGATGGCAAGTAACATTTGCACCTGAGAAAACGCAAATGATGATCGTCTCTAGGCATCATGATGGTAATGCTGGTAGTAGTAAGGATGAATGGGAGGATGTTGGCACCTGGAGAAGAAGTTGATATCCTTGGGGTGAAATTTGACTCCAAACTAACCATGAAGAACCATGTTGTAAATCTTGCAAACAAGGCAGCCAGGAAGCTTACAGCACTTCGCCGTATCTCCCATCTGCTTTACAGTAGGGGTTGCAAGATCCCTGTACGAGGCACAAGTACGCTCGCACCTTGAGTATGCTCCACTTTCTTGGTTTGCCTGCCTCCCCTCTCATCTGCGACTGCTTGACAGAGTAGAGAACAGAGCAAGACGTCTCATCTCTCGCCTGGACCCATCCTGGATAGATCTGTCATTTCAGCAGAGCCTTCAACATAGGAGGGATGTGGGTGGCCTTACTGTTATGTACAAGGCCAATATTGTCAAAATACCACACTTGGATCCACTTCGAGGACAGCGTGAAACAAGCTTTTATGCCACAAGACGGGCAGAAAGCAGCAACTTCACTCTGGCTGTCCCTTCTCCAGAACATCACTCCATCTGAGATCATACATACCCAGGATGACTCGAGTATGGAACACATTCGTACAGGATAATGATGTCAACGAGATAAAGTCAGTTGATCAAATGAAAATGCTGGCCCACGGATGGCTCCAACTTCATCCTGTTTCCTACTTGTATGTCTCATAACAATAAAAATGCTTTCAAATGAGCTGATGTAGGTAACAGCTCTTAGCTTGCCAATAAAGTTAGGAATCCTTAACCTGTAAATAGCTTGTCAATAAAGCTAGGATCCTTAACCTTGTCAAACCCTGTGTAGAGAGAGAGAGAGAGAGAGAGAGAGAGAGAGAGAGAGAGAGAGAGAGAGAGAGAGAGGAGCTTATGCCGACGTTTCGGTCCGACTTGGACCATTTACAAGTCGCTCTAACACACGAAGGTGAGGGACCCAGTATGTATAGGAGAGGGGGACAGACGGGACAGTGAGAGGAAGTAAGAAGGAAGCGGAGAAGTAGTTGTAGAGTGACTTGTTAATGGTCCGAGTCGGACCGAAATGTCGTCATAAGCTGTTTCTCTCTCTCTCTCTCTCTCTCTCTCTCTCTCTCTCTCTCTCTCTCTCTCTCTCTCTCTCCTATGTGCTGGTTGTGTGCGGATAAAAATGAGTCCATGGACGGACAGACATGGGGAAGGCCACGGACGCGGGGACAGTGGGTCCATGGACGGACAGACATGGGGAGGCCACGGACGCGGGGACAGTGGGTCCATGGACGGACAGACATGGGGGAGGCCACGGACGGAGGCAGGAACGTAGAAGGCTCCTGGGACTAACGGTAGCCAGGGATCAGTCATCGTTAACCTCAAGGGGTCAAAATAATAGCGACGGTGATTGGCTGTTGCTAGAACTATCAACAGCCAATCACCGTCCTAACAGACATGCTGTGTCAGTGTCTCTGTTAGAGCGACTCTTCAACAGTAACCGGTGTCTGTTAGAGCGTCTCTTCAACAGTAACCGGTGTCTCGTGGTAAGGTTTCGTCTGTTATATAAATCCAACCCGAAGAATGGGAAGACCTCGAACATAACGTTAGTCAGTCCTAAATTAAGGTAAGAGAGAGAGAGAGAGAGAGAGAGAGAGAGAGAGAGAGAGAGAGAGAGAGAGAGAGAGAGAGAGAGAGAGAGGGCATAAACATATCCAATCAGAGCAATATATAGGTCAAGACCCCCCACCACCTGGCTTAATGTGTTTATTCAAGCCCCTCTCCAACCCCCCCCCCTTCCTGACCACTCAATCTCCCCTCCCCTTACCCCACAACCCCCTTCCTGACCAATCACTCCCCCCTCCACTCACCCCACCATCCCCCACCTACCAGTATATGACCAATACTTCACTCCAAGCATTTATCACCTCCTGGACGGCTGACAAGGCGACTGATAGATACAAATACATGATTTACAAACCTTGTTTCTGAGAGTTGCTCTAGCCTACAAGGGATAAATGTTGTTTGTACTGGGAATACAAGTCTACCATCCCAACAAGGGATAGATGTTTTCTGTACTGGGAATACAAGTCTACCATCCCAACAAGGGATAGATATTGTCTGTACTGGGAATACAAGAATATCGTACAAATAAGGGATGGATATTGTTCATAGTGGGAATACAAGTCAATTAACAAGGTATAGATGTTGTCTGTACTGGTAATACAAGACAATCGTCCCAACAAGGGGTGGATGTTGTCCATACTGGGAATACAACAAGAAGGTAATTCACAATTCATCAGTAACCCTCAAAATGGAAAAGAAAATTGGTCAATGTTGTCATTTTTTATTAGTGAGTTCAAAGATAATTGTTCCGCGAAGGTATTGTGAATTAAGAAAGTGACAATACCTAGGCTGGAACAATTCAAAGATAACACCGAAGTTTGCAGAGGGAACTTCAGACGACGCTTCGGTCCATCCTGGACTACTTTCAAGCCACGAAAGACCGAAGCAACTTGAGTCTTCGGTCTGGAGGGGGGCATGGAAGTTTTATACAGTTGGAGTGGAGTCGGTCTTGTTATGATGGAACGTGTGTGTGAGACCAGAGGATCAGTCCCCGATCACTGTGTTGCTTACGCTGGTCACATGGGCGTACAGTAGGCCAGGTTATCGGTGGACGGCCCACACGCCCACAGGCCCGCACACCCACCCCTAGAGCACTAAGTGAGTACCACTCCTCCCACTTACACTCTCAAGTACATCCTAAGTGTATTCTGTTAGAGGAACTCTAACAGCCTTCAGTGGCTGACTCTCTCTCTCTCTCTCTCTCTCTCTTTCATACACACACACACACACACACACAGATGAGTCACAGGGATGTTAGGAAGTATTTCTTCAGTCACAAAGTTGTCAGGAGGTTGAACAATCTGGAGAGTAATGTAGTGGAGGCAGGATCCATACATAGCTTTAAGAAGAGGTTTGATAAAGCTTTTGGGGCAGGGAGAGAGTGGACCTAGTAGCGACCAGCGAAGAGGCGGGGCCAGCAGCTGTGAATCGACCCCTGCAACCACAAACAGATGAGCACACAAACACACTGTGTGTGTTTGTGTACTCAATTTCTTGTACCTGTTTGTGTACTTAAGTTCTGATCCTGCCCCTTAGACCAGTCACAACTGGACTGATTCCCTCCTGCATTTGAGAGCCTTTTCATGCCTATTATTAAAGCCGCGTATAGATCCTGCCTTTACTTCTATCTAGTGAAAGCCTGTGCAAGTCTCAGTCTCTTCTCATTTGGTTCATTCCACTAAAGACAGAAGTTTCGCACGGATATGAGATAACCTTTAAGTGTAAATTTAGTCAACTTTTACAAATAAAGTAGTAGGTTGGTGGACAGCAACCACCCAGGGAAGTACTACCGTCCTGCCAGATGACTGTGAAACAGAAACCTGTAACTGTATTGCATGATGGTAGGATTGCTGGTTTCTTTTTCTGTCTCATAAACACGCTAGATAACAGGGATATCTTGCTACTCCTACTTACACTTTGGTCACACTTCACAGACACGCACACGCATATACATACATACATCTAGGCTTTTCTCCTTTTTCTAAATAGCTCTTGTTCTTCTTTATTTCTTCTATTGTCCATGGGGAAGTGGAAAAGAATCTTTCCTCCGTAAGCCATGCGTGTCGTATGAGGCGACTAAAATGCCGGGAGCAATGGGCTAGTAACCCATTCTCCTGTAGACATTTACTATAAAAGAGAAGAAGAAAAACTTTATAAAACTGGGATGCTTGAATGTGCGTGGATGTAGTGCGGATGACAAGAAACAGATGATTGCTGATGTTATGAATGAAAAGAAGTTGGATGTCCTGGCCCTAAGCGAAACAAAGCTGAAGGGGGTAGGAGAGTTTCAGTGGGGGGAAATAAATGGGATTAAATCTGGAATATCTGAGAGAGTTAGAGCAAAGGAAGGATCAGTTATGGAAGGAGAAAAGAGAATATGCATGTGTAAATTCAAGAATTATGTGGATTAAAGTAAAGGTTGGATGCGAAAAGTGGGTCATAATAAGCGTGTATGCACCTGGAGAAGAGAGGAATGAAGAGAAGAGAGAGAGATCTTGGGAGATGTTAAGTGAATGTATAGGAGCCTTTGAACCAAGTGAGAGAGTAATTGTGGTAGGGGATCTGAATGCTAAAGTAGGAGAAACTTTAGAGAGGGTGTGGTAGGTAAGTTTGGGGTGCCAGGTGTAAATGATAATGGGAGCTCTTTAATTGAACTTTGCATAGAAAGGGGTTTAGTTATAGGTAATACATATTTTAAGAAAAAGAGGATAAATAAGTATACAAGATATGATGTAGGGCGAAATGACAGCAGTTTGTTGGATTATGTATTGGTAGATAAAAGACTGTTGAGTAGACTTCAGGATGTACATGTTTATAGAGGGGCCACAGATATATCAGATCACTTTCTAGTTGTAGCTACACTGAGAGTAAAAGGTAGATGGGATACAAGGAGAATAGAAGCATCAGGGAAGAGAGAGGTGAAGGTTTATAAACTAAAAGAGGAGGCAGTTAGGGTAAGATATAAACAGCTATTGGAGGATAGATGGGCTAATGAGAGCATAGGAAATGGGGTCGAAGAGGTATGGGGTAGGTTTAAAAATGTAGTGTTAGAGTGTTCAGCAGAAGTTTGTGGTTACAGGAAAGTGGGTGAGGGAGGGAAGAGAAGCGATTGGTGGAATGATGATGTAAAGAGAGTAGTAAGGGAGAAAAAGTTAGCATGAGAAGTTTTTACAAAGTAGAAGTGATGCAAGGAGGGAAGAATATATGGAGAGAAAGAGAGAGGTTAAGAGAGTGGTGAAGCAATGTAAAAAGAGAGCAAATGAGAGAGTGGGTGAGATGTTGTCAACAAATTTTTTTGAAAATAAGAAAAAGTTCTGGAGTGAGATTAACAAGTTAAGGAAGCCTAGAGAACAAATGGATTTGTCAGTTAAAAATAGGAGAGGAGAGTTATTAAATGGAGAGTTAGAGGTATTGGGAAGATGGAGGAAATATTTTGAGGAATTGTTAAATGTTGATGAAGATAGGGAAGCTGTGATTTCGTGTATAGGGCAAGGAGGAATAACATCTTGTAGGAGTGAGGAAGAGTCAGTTGTGAGTGTGGGGGAAGTTCGTGAGGCAGTAGGTAAAATGAAAGGGGGTAAGGCAGCCGGGATTGATGGGATAAAGATAGAAATGTTAAAAGCAGGTGGGGATATAGTTTTGGAGTGGTTGGTGCAATTATTTAATAAATGTATGGAAGAGGGTAAGGTACCTAGGGATTGGCAGAGAGCATGCATAGTTCCTTTGTATAAAGGCAAAGGGGACAAAAGAGAGTGCAAAAATTATAGGGGGATAAGTCTGTTGAGTATACCTGGTAAAGTGTATGGTAGAGTTATTATTGAAAGAATTAAGAGTAAGGCGGAGAATAGGATAGCAGATGAACAAGGAGGCTTTAGGAAAGGTAGGGGGTGTGTGGACCAGGTGTTTACAGTGAAACATATAAGTGAACAGTATTTAGATAAGGCTAAAGAGGTCTTTGTGGCATTTATGGATTTGGAAAAGGCGTATGACAGGGTGGATAGGGGGGCAATGTGGCAGATGTTGCAGGTGTATGGTGTAGGAGGTAGGTTACTGAAAGCAGTGAAGAGCTTTTACGAGGATAGTGAGGCTCAAGTTAGAGTATGTAGGAAAGAGTGAAATTATTTCCCAGTAAAAGTAGGCCTTAGACAAGGATGTGTGATGTCACCGTGGTTGTTTAATATATTTATAGATGGGGTTGTAAGAGAAGCAAATGCGAGGGTCTTGGCAAGAGGCGTGGAGTTAAAAGATAAAGAATCACACATAAAGTGTGAGTTGTCACAGCTGCTCTTTGCTGAAGACACTGTGCTCTTGGGAGATTCTGAAGAGAAGTTGCAGAGATTGGTGGATGATTTTGGTAGGGTGTGCAAAAGAAGAAAATTAAAAGTGAATACAGGAAAGAGTAAGGTTATGAGGATAACAAAAAGATTAGGTGATGAAAGATTGGATATCAGATTGGAGGGAGAGAGTATGGAGGAGGTGAATGTATTCAGATATTTGGGAGTGGACGTGTCAGCGGATGGGTCTATGAAAGATGAGGTGAATCATAGAATTGATGAGGGGAAAAGGGTGAGTGGTGCACTTAGGAGTCTGCGGAGACAAAGAACTTTGTCCTTGGAGGCAAAGAGGGGTGTGAAACATGGGTGATGAATGTTGCAGCGAGGAGAAGGCTGGAGGCAGTGGAGATGTCATGTCTGAGGGCAATGTGTGGTGTGGATATAATGCAGAGAATTCGTAGTTTGGAAGTTAAGAGGAGGTGCGGAATTACCAAAACTGTTGTCCAGAGGGCTGAGGAAGGGTTGTTGAGGTGGTTCGGACATGTAGAGAGAATGGAGCGAAACAGAGTGATTTCAAGAGTGTATCAGTCTGTAGTGGAAGGAAGGCGGGGTAGGGGTCGGCCTAGGAAAGGTTGGAGGGAGGGGGTAAAGGAGGTTTTGTGTGCGAGGGGCTTGGACTTCCAGCAGGCATGCGTGAGCGTGTTTGATAGGAGTAAATGGAGACAAATGGTTTTTAATACTTGACGTGCTGTTGGAGTGTGAGCAAAGTAACATTTATGAAGGGGTTCAGGGAAACCGGCAGGCCGGACTTGAGTCCTGGAGATGAGAAGTACAGTGCCTGCACTCTGAAGGGGGGGTGTTAATGTTGCAGTTTAAAAACTGTAGTGTAAAGCACCCTTCTGGCAAGACAGTGATGGAGTGAATGATGGTGAAAGTTTTTCTTTTTCGGGTCACCCTGCCTTGGTGGGAATCGGCCAGTGTGATAATAAAAAATAAATTTTATAAATAACATTTGGAAAAAGATCACCTGAACAGTATCGTGCCACGACACATCACTTGGTTGAGGTGTGTCAGTGGTGGTGGCTCCTAAGTGCTTCAGCCTACAACACTTTAGAGCCCAACTCAAGGTGAGCCGTCAGTATAGTTCACCCAAGACGGTGAAGGGAACAGATGGCATGCCTACCTTCCTTGGAGGTCTCACTTACCTGACAGGGAGATCAAGTCAAACGAACTACTCGCTAATAAGAATGACCTCACACACTTAGTAACTAGAAAGAAAGTTTATTCATGTACAGATACACCTAAATACAGCTACATAAATTATCATACATAGCAGCATATGTGTAGATTACCTAGGGTAACCCCCGAAAGAGTCAGACAAAGTGATTTATTTCCACTGGAGTTCTTGTAACTCACTTCTACTCATATTAAAATTTAAACACCAAGAAAGCGGTAATTTCTGGCTGCAGTGATCGTCTACTGAAGGCTAAGAGAACTTTCATCGACCTTAAATTCCATATGTGCTTAAATACAAGGCTTTTCCAATCTTTGCAGCTTTGCCTATGACCAGACTTTCGTGTTGACTGCCTGTTCAACTAGTCAGTTTTCCTATATAACATTTCACTGCAGGTTAAAGCAGTGGCCTTGTGGCGCAACGGATAACGCTTCTGACTACGGATCAGAAGATTCCAGGTTCGAATCCTGACAAGGTCGGTGTTCTTTTCTAAACAATCAGATGCCACGTCATTCATGTACACAATACTGCCACAACTCAAAGTAATGTTGAAGGCAGAGTCATCCTACCTAATGTCACCAGAGTAAACATTGTCTCCCTTGTCTTACACGAAGCCAACATTGATGTAGCTGAATTATTCCCAAGATAATCAGAGACGTGACGAGATACTGCACACCCAACACTACACCAGACGAAACGTCTACAAGTATCGATACACAGATGTTGCTCATGCGTCTAATTCTTCATCTTGTTGGTATTGAATACCGCTGATATACCACACCCAAAGATACCCTTGTGGGTTTAGCTCTTAGTTTTGATTTTAACAATAATAATAATGCAATCAAAGATGAAGGGGTTAACAGTATCCCTCGTGGAAGATGCGACAAGGGGTACAGCGGAGAAGCCGCCAAAAGTCAAGAACACAAGTATGCAAGCAATGCTTGTGTACACTACCATAAACTAAGGCACATGGAATAGGAGGAGAATATTTTTCCTGGGTAGAGGCATGGTTGACAGATAGGCAGCAGAGAGTTTGCATAAATGGGGAGAAATTAGAAAGGGGGCACGTCACAAGCGGTGTTCCACAGGGGTCAGTGTTGGTCCCCTTGTTGTTCACAGTATACATAAACGACATAGATTGAGGGAATAAATAGCGAAATAAGCAAATTTGTTGATGACACCAAAATAGGCCGTCCAATTCATTCTAATGAGGACATTAGAGCACTCCAGGATGATTTGAATAGAATGATGCTGTGGTCGGAGAAGTGGCAGATGCAGTTTAATATAGACAAATGCAATGTTCTAAATGTTGGACAGGAAAATAACCATGCCCCATATAACTAAATAATGTAGATCTTAATGTTACTGATTGCGAAAAGGATTTAGGAGTTCTGGTTAGTAGTAATCTGAAACCAAGACAGCAGCGCATAAGTGTTCGCAATAAAGCGAACAGAATCCTTGGCGTATCAAGAAGCATAAATAATAGGAGTCCTCAGGTATAAATGCTCTGGAAAACGTACAAAGGAGGCTGACAAAGTTGATCCCATGTATCAGAAATCTTCCTTATGAGGATAGACTGAGGGGCCTGAATCTGCACTCTCTAGAAAGGCATAGAATTAGGGGGAATATGATTGAGGTGTATAAATGTGTGTGTGTGTGTGTGTGTGTGTGTGTGTGTGTGTGTGTGTGTGTGTGTGTGTGTGTGTGTGTGTGTGTGTGTATGTGTGTGTGTGTGCGTGTGTGTGTGTACTCACCTAGTTATACTCACCTAATTGTGGTTGCAGGGGTCGAGACTCAGCTCCTGGCCCCGCCTCTTCATTGGTCGCTACTAGGTCACTCTCCCTGAACCGTGAGCTTTATCATACCTCTGTGTGTGTGTGTGTGTGTGTGTGTGTGTGTGTGTGTGTGTGTGTGTGTGTGTGTGTGTGTGTGTGTGTGTGTGTGTGTGTGTGTGTATGTGTGTGTGTGTGTACTCACCTAATTGTACTCACCTAATTGTGGTTGCAGGGGTCGAGACTCAGCTCCTGGCCCCGCCTCTTCACTGATCGCTACTGGATCCTCTCTCTCTCTGCTTCCTGAGCTTTGTCATACCTCTTCTTAAAACTATGTATGGTTCCTGCCTCCACTACTTCACTTGCTAGGCTATTCCACTTGCTGACAACTCTATGACTGAAGAAATACTTCCTAACGTCCCTGTGTGTGCGTGTGCGTGTGCGTGAGTGTGTGTTTGTGTGTGTGTTATCGTGAATAAGAATGTATGGGTGAGTAATACCAGGGAGATTATTTTCACTCTCTCCTCTTGCTTCTACTTATTTCCCCTCTCCCTTACCCGCTTCCCCTCTCCCTCTCCCAAACCTCCCCTCACCCCCAACATCCCGAGGGTCCGCTATTTACTCCATTGTGAGGAAGTATGAACCACAACAATTAAGCTAAAATGCGAGTCAGAAATAGTGGGGGGGGAAGGCCACAGTGGTGGTGTTGTAGTGGTGTGGTGTTGTGTTGTAGTGGCGTGTTGTAGTGGCGTGTTGTAGTGGTGTGGTGGTGTGTTGTAGTGGTGTGGTGGTGTGCTGTAGTGTGTCAATTGTGTGGTGGTGTGTTGTGGTGTGGCAGTTATGTGGTTGTGTGTTGTGGTGTGTGGCAGTTGTGTTGTGGTGTGTTGTGGTGTGGCAGTTGTGTGGTTGTGTGTTGTGGTGTGTGGCACTTGTGTGGTGGTGTGTTGTGGTGTGGCAGTTGTGTGGTTGTGTGTTGTGGTGTGTGTCAGTTGTGTGGTGGTGTGTTGTGGTGTGGCAGTTGTGTTGGGGTGTGTTGTGGTGTGGCAGTGGTGTCTGGTGTGTTGTGGTGTGTGGTAGTAGTGTGTGTGTGGTGGTATGCTGTAGTAGTGGCGACCTGCACAACCCAGGTCAACATGGATTTAGAGCAGGAAGATCATGCTGCTCACAGCTTATAGCATGTTTTTACCACAGAATTACAGACGCTGTGGAAGAAACCCAGCACACAGACGTGGTCTACTTTACTGAAGCCTTGGACTAACACGATCAATGGAGTGATAATCCATTGTTTTTATGGGTTATCACTCCAGATATAACAGGAAAAATAGGAAAATCGACGTATATTTTTTTTAATCACACAAAGAGCATTGGTAAACAAAGTAAAATCTAGACTTAGTAACGTAAAAAAGTTAAGTACCTCAAGGCATGGTACTGCCACCTTTGCTGTTTCTCATCTTCGTGGCAGACATCGATAAATCCGCTTTGTATCATTCGTTACGGACGATCCGAAAATATGGATGAAAGTCACCTCGGCAGAGGATACCGAAAAATTACGAGAGGATATATACAAAGTCCATCAGTGGGCAGTTGAAAATAGCATGGTGTTCAGTGATGATAAATTCCAAGTGCTCGAATAAATAAAAAAAAATTCGAAAGGGACACTGCAAAACTCTGCAGGGTCATCCTATCATAGAACGAAAGAAACGCTTAATAGACTTGCGTGTAATAATGCCAGCTGAACAGGCATTTAAAGAACATAATAACGCAATCACTGCGAAAGCCAGGAAAATGACTGGGCGAATAATGAGACCTGTTAAAACAAGGGAAATAATGCCAGTGATGACACTATTCAAATCACTTGTGCTCTCTCGCTCAAACTATTGCTTGGTGTTGACAGCTGCAGTCAAGGCATTAGAGATTTGACAGATACGAAAGGTATAGAGAGTGATTACTGTTTAAATCTAATAAAGCCTTGAAACAACTGGAAATGAATCAGAAAAGGAAACAGAGAAGGAGAGAGAGATAATATACACGTGGAAGAAACTGGAGAGCCTGGTTAAAGATCTACAAATTACTATAACAATATATTGGAGTGACAGATATGGGAGAAAACTTAAAATAGACCCAGTGTAAAGCAGGATAGCCATGTGCATAAGAAGATAGCACTGTCTTACCGTCGGCGGCCCTCGACTTTTCAACCTGCTGCTAGCAGATAGCAGGAAAACTGACGGAACAGATGCATAGGTTTTCAAGAGGTGGTAGTGGTGGTGTGTGGTGGTGATGATGTGTGGTGGTGTGTGTGGTGGTATGTGGTGATGATGTGTAGTGGTGTGTGTGGTGGTATGTGGTGGTGATGGTGTGTGGTGTGTGTGGTGGTGGTGGTGTGTGGTGGTGGTGTATGGTGGTGGTAGTGGTCGTGGTGGTGTGCAGTGGTGGTGGTGGTGGTGGTGGTGGTAGTGGTGGTGTGTTGTGGTGTTCACAACACTGTGTATAGATCCCACCTCATCCACTGCACTGGCCAGGTCATTCCACTTCCCGACTCCCCAGGAAACACAAGGAATACTTTTTTTTGACACCGATGTGGCTCATCTGAGTTGTCTTAACGTCCAGTTGTGCCTCCTAAACAACCACTTCTTATTCACCCTATCAATTCATCTGAGTATTTAATACGTGTATGACAAAGAGAGAGAGAGAGAGAGAGAGAGAGAGAGAGAGAGTGAGAGAGAAAAGGGGGGGATATAGAATGAGATCCATATGCAAATGGAAGACCCCCACAACAGAGGTAATGAAGGCAATCTCACACTGCCTGGGGACGCCACCGGAGCGGGGGACGTGTGGACAAGCAACTCTAGCAACCCACATTTAAATAACATTCCTCATTGAGGAGAAGAAAGAGTTAAAAAAAAGAGAGAAACGCTTTAGCTAAGGCGAAGGGGGCAGTCGGTAGAAAGAGAGAGAGAGAGAGAGAGAGAGAGAGAGAGAGAGAGAGAGAGAGAGAGAGAGAGAGAGAGAGAGACAGACAGACAGACAGACAGACAGACAGAGAGAGACTTAGAGCGTACAAGCTCTCTCTAAATGAAATATGAACCACAGCAACCATAAAAAAAGACAAACTACTGTAAATTTCAACCAAAAAAAAAAAAAAAAAAGATACGGAAAAATTGCTGGTATTAGAACACGTGTCTGGTGCTGACAATTACTAGCTAACGAATCTATAGCACTCAACTGGCCAGTAGGAATACCATTGTACCAGTAGACAGCCCCCAGACCAGTCTCCCTTCCTCTCCCTCTCCATTTTATAGATTATTAGGAAGCGGATGGCTGGTAGTGGCGATTGTGGTGGACTGAGATGGGATTATTTTGCTTTAATTTTAACCATAACGCACAATACTGCAACCAGCAATGACTGTGATTGTGACCAGAACAATGAGGTCACCGGCGAATTTTGTCCGTTGTATCCGAATCAACTAACCCAGCGGATGTCTGTTGTATCTGATTCAACTGACCCACAGCTGATTCTGTCCGGTGTATCCGAATCAACTGTCCCAGCGGATTTTGTCCCATGTTTTGCTGAGTTCGTAAAATTCGCGGTCCACCAAATCGAGGGGATTCCGAACTTAATAATTAAGTTAGACAAATTTATCAGTGAAATTGGTTGAGTGTGAGAAGGACCTGGACTGGTAATGGTCAAGAATGAACTGACACAAATTGATAATGTCCCATAGGAACCAAAATAGCTTTACAAATAGTCCAAGAAGGACCGAAATGTTTTGAAATGGTCCAGGACTAACCGAAACGTCGTTCTAAAGACTGTGTCTTACAGCAAGGCTATAAATAATAAGATATTACAAAGACCCCCAATGGAAACAAGTAGTTTCGTCAGTCCCTTAGCCAGGCTGAGGGACTGACCACCTCAAGGACTGATTACATCATCTTCATTTCACTACTACACCTGCTGCCTCTATATTTGACTGAAGAAGGCTAACCGTTTCAACAATGAAGATACCCAACTGTTTGCACATGTGTCTTAATCATCAAACTTACTTACGAGTCCTTGTGTGAGGATTCTTAGTGGAGAGACATAATAGCAATCGTACCGCCACTGTGGAGACACACTGGATTAAATGGTATAAACCTGGGTAATAGATACCGACAAAATGGTTTAGAAAATATCTAAACAAACCATACCACTGGCGGGGAGAGAACCCGTGGTTTGGTTTCGTGACTCACTAGAACATATTTATCAGAAAACGTATCGGTCCTAGGACCTCGAGCACTTGAACCTCTATGTGTGTTAGAAGTGTTCAGGGTCCCAAGACCGTAACGTTTTCTGATACTTAAATCTGGTCTTTCTAAATCCACGCTGCACACTGCAAACCTTTATTACAAATAACGTGTTACTCTGAATAGAGCGTTATCACGCTCTAGTGAAGCTCTAGATAAAGCGATAACATCCTCTGTGTTTCCTTAAGACACCTGCTGTCCCTGTTCACCTAGCAGTAAATAGGTACCTGGGTGATAGCCGACTGGTGTGGGTCGCATCCTGGGGACAAAATTAACCTATTTTCACCGAAATGCTCTGCATAACAAGGGGCTTTCTATATAATTTGTCACTTATGTCGGTTATATACGTTGTGCATGTACTTGTAGAATTAAAGATTATAATAATAATAATAATAATAATAATAATAATAATAATAATAATTATTATTATTATTATTATTATTATTATTATTATTATTATTATTATTATTATTATTATTATTATTATTATTATTATTTTTGATGGCAGTACCTGCCGGCCAGTTAATGCACGCCCCTCATTACTAAACTCACGAAAGGCTATTGTTTGCCTGCCTCAGCATGAAGCAAGGGTAAACAAAACACGACCGAGCAAATCAATCAAACAATCATCTCGGTATATAGAGTTGTTTATATTTGACCGTAACTTGGCGGCTGTTTGCCGTACGTGAAACCGGCTGTGTAAACACACCAGACCATTTTCACTCGTTGAAGGAATTACCCAAAGGCGATGATGGGAAAAATTACCAAAGGTGATGATGGGAGGAATTACACAAGGGTGATGATGGGAGGAATTACTAAAGGTGATGATGGGAGGAATTACCAAAGGTGATGATGGGAGGGATTACCCCAAATGTAATCATGGGAGAATTAGACAAATGTGATAAAGGGGATGGGGGGGGGTATTACCCAAGAGTGATAATGAGAGAGGAATTACCAAAGGTGATGATGGGAGGGATTACCCCAAATGTGATAAAGGGAGGAATTACCCAGAGGTGTTGATAGGAGGGCTCGTGAGGGCTCGACCCGCCGTCCTTCTAGAGGTGCGGGCTAGACGGCATCCCGGCGCCACAGTTATTAAAGGTTTTGTAACACCATTTGATTGAGAAACATTAGGAAAATATTTTTTTATTAATGTATTAGAAACTGTGAAAACGGGAAGTAGAGCGTCACTTATACGGAAAATGGAAAAGCAGGAAAAAAATAGATATGTATATTTCGACCCGAGATATACAGTATAGTGACAAGCTGCTGGACACGATAGATGAAGCAGGTTGACACGATAGATCGGGGTGATGTACAAGGTAATTCAAGTTACATCTTTCCTTCAGCTTTCTCTCTCTCTCTCTCTCTCTCTCTCTCTCTCTCTCTCTCTCTCTCTCTCTCTCTCTCTCTCTCTCTCTCTCTCTCTCTCTCTCTCTCTCTGTACTCCTCCCTTCTCTTCCCTGTACTTTTCATTTCTTTCCCCTGCCTTCTCCCCTGCCTTCTCCCCTGCCTTCTCCCCTGCCTTCTTCCCTGCCTTCTCCCCTGCCTTCTCCCCTGCCTTCTACCCTGCCTTCTCCCCTGCCTTCTCTCCTGCCTTCTTCCCTGCCTTCTCCCCTGCCTTCTTCCCCGCCTTCTCCCCTGCCTTCTCCCCTGCCTTCTCCCCTGCCTTCTTCCCTGCCTTCTCCCCTGCCTTCTTCCCTGCCTTCTCCCCTGCCTTCTCCCCTGCCTTCTTCCCTGCCTTCTCCCCTTCCTTCTCCCCTGCCTTCTTCCCTGCCTTCTTCCCTGCCTTCTCCCCTGCCTTCTCCCCTGCCTTCGTCCCTGCTGTCTCCCTTCCCTCTCTCTACTCATCCTGACGTCCTGATCAGGCACCTCCCTCGCCTGACATTTAAGCTGAACAAAAGAAGCTTTAAAAGCGTCCACCTGAGTGCGTGTGTGTGTGTGTGTGTGTGTGTGTGTGTGTGTGTGTGTGCGTGTGTGTGTGTGCGTGTGTGTGTGTGTGTGTGTGTGTGTGTGTGTGTGTGTGTGTGTGTGTGTGTGTGTGTGTGTGTGTGTGCGTGTGTGTGTGTGTGTGTGTATGCGTGTGTGTGTATCCGTGTGTGTGTGTGTGTGTGTGTGTGTGCGTGTGTGTGTATGCGTGTGTGTGTCTGTGTGTGTGTGTGTGTGTGTGTGTGTGTGTGTGTATGTGTGTGTGTGTGTGTGTGTGTGTGTGTATGTGTGTGTGTGTGTGCGTGTGTGTGTATGCGTGTGTGTGTGTGTACTCACCTAATTGTACTCACCTAATTGTGGTTGCAGGGGTCGAGACTCAGCTCCTGGCCCCGCCTCTTCACTGATCGCTACTAGGTCCTCTCTCTCTGCTTCCTGAGCTTTATCATACCTCTTCTTAAAACTATGTATGGTTCCTGCCTCCACTACTTCACTTGCTAGGCTATTCCACTTGCTGACAACTCTATGACTGAAGAAATACTTCCTAACGTCCCTGTGACTCGTCTGAGTCTTCAGCTTCCAGTTGTGACCCCTTGTCCCTGTGTCCCCTCTTTGGAACATCCTATTTCTGTCCACCTTGTCTATTCCCAGCAGTATCTTGTATGTCTTTATCATGTTTTCCCTGACCCTTCTGTCCTCCAGTGTCGTCAGTCCGATTTCCCTCAGCCTTTCCTCGTACGACATTCCCCTGAGCTCTGGGACTAGCCTTGTTGCAAACCTTTGTACTTTCTCTAACTTCTTGACGTGCTTGACCAGGTGTGGGTTCCAGACTGGTGCTGCATACTCCAGTATGGGCCTAACATACACAGTGTACAGTGTCTTTAACGATTCCTTATTAAGGTATGGGAACGCTATTCTCAGGTTTGCCAGGCGCCCGTATGCTGCAGCAGTTATTTGGTTGATGTGTGCCTCCGATGATGTGCTCGGTGTTATGGTCACCCCAAGGTCTTTCTCCCTGAGTGAGGTCTGTAGTCTTTGTCCACCTAGCCTATACTCTGTCTGCGGTCTTCTTTGCCCCTCCCCAATCTTCATGACTTTGCATTTGGCTGGATTGAATTCGAGAAGCCAGTTACTGGACCACATGTCCAGCCTGTCCAGGTCTCTTTGCAGTCCTGCCTCATCCTCATCCGATTTAATTCTTCTCATCAACTTCACATCATCTGCGAACAGGGACACTTCAGAGTCTATTCCTTCCATCATGTCGTTCATATATATCAAAAATAGCACTGGTCCTAGAACTGACCCCTGTGGGACCCTGCTCGTCACAGGCGCCCACTGTGATACCTCTTCACGTACCATGACTCGTTGCTGCCTCCCTGTCAGGTATTCCCTGATCCATTTCAGTGCCTTCCCTGTTACATGCGCCTGATCCTCCAGCTTCTGCACTAATCTCTTGTGAGGAACTGTGTCAAAGGCCTTCCTGCAGTCTAGGAAAATGCAATCTACCCACCCCTCTCTCTCGTGTCTTACTTCTGTTACCTTGTCATAAAACTCCAGGAGGTTTGTGATACAAGATTTGCCTTCCATGAACCCATGCTGGTTTTCATTTATAATCTTGTTACTTTCCAGGTGTTCGACCACTCTCCTCCTGATAACCTTCTCCATGACTTTGTACACAATACATGTCAGAGACACAGGTCTGTAGTTTAGCGCCTCGTTTCTGTTTCCTTTCTTAAATATGGGGACTACATTAGCTGTCTTCCATTTCTCAGGTAGTTGCCCAGTTTCAAGGGATGTGTTGAAGATTGTGGTTAGAGGCACGCACAGCATCTCTGCTCCTTCTCTAAGGACCCATGGGGAGATGTCCGGTCCCATCGCCTTTGAGGTGTCAAGGTCACTTAGGAGCTTCTTCACCTCCTCCTCGGTTGTTCGTATGTCATCCAACACTTGTTGGTATATTTCCTCTTGATGTTCCCTTCTGTGCTGTCTTCCTAGAGCCCTTCCTGTCTCTACTGTAAAAACTTCCTTAAATCTCCTGTTCAGCTCCTCACATACCTCCTGATCATTTCTTGTGAGTTCTCCACCTTCTGTCCTTAATCTGATCACCTGGTCTTTGACTGTTGTCTTCCTCCTGATGTGGCTATACAACAGTTTCGGGTCAGTCTTGATTCTCGATGCTATGTCATTTTCATACTGTCGCTGGGCCTCCCTCCTTACCTGTGCATACTCATTCCTGGCTCTGCGACTGATCTCCCTATTTTCGTGTGTTCTCTACCTTCTGTACTTTTTCCATTCTCTATTGCATTTTGTTTTTGCCTCCTTACACCGTCGGGTAAACCAGGGGCTCGTTCTGGTCTTCCCGTTGTTACTGTTGCCCTTGGGAATAAACCTTTCCACTTCCTCCTTGCATTTTGTTGTTACATATTCCATCATTTCATTTACTGGTTTTCCTGCCAGTTCTCTGTCCCACTGGACCTCCCGCAGGAAGTTCTTCAACCCTATGTAGTCCCCTCTTTTATGGTCTGGCTTTTCCCATTCAACTCCTGTTATTCTCTCCACTTGCAGCTCTACTATGTATTCAAAGCACAGAACCACGTGGTCGCTAGCTCCTAGGGGACTCTCATACTTGATGTCCTCAATGTCTGAAGTGCCCAGGGTGAACACAAGGTCCAATCTTACTGGTTCATCCTCCCCTCTCACTCTGGTAGTGTCCTTAACATGTTGGTGCATGAGGTTTTCCAGCACCACGTCCAACATCCTGGCTCTCCATGTTTCGGGACCTCCATGTGGCTCCAGGTTTTCCCAGTCAATCTCCCTGTGGTTGAAATCCCCCATAACCAGCAACTTTGCTCTGCTGGAGTGAGCTCTTCTTGCCACCTCAGCAAGTGTGTCCACCATTGCTCTGTTGCTCTCTTCATATTCCTCTCTTGGCCTCCTGCAGTTCTGTGGTGGATTATACATCACTGCAATGACCACTTTGTGTTCCCAAGACTGAAGTGTACCTACTATGTAGTCTCTTTCTCCCGTCTCATCTATGCCTTTCATTTTCTCGAATTTCCATCTGTTTTTTACGAGCAGAGCAACCACACCTCCCCCTCTGCCTCTTCTATCTTTCCTCATGATCTGGTATCCTGGTGGGAAGATTGCATCTGTTATTGTCTCAGTGAGTTTTGTTTCTGTAACTGCTATGATGTCTGGGGACTTCTCATTGATTCTTTCTTGCCATTCCTGATGTTTATTCGTTAATCCATCTGCATTTGTGTACCAAACCTTCAACTTCTGTTCTAATACTGTAACTGTGATGCAGGGGGTGGGAACAGAGGGATCGGTGTGTGATGGTTGGTTTGGATTGTTCAGTTGCCTTGGGGGTGTCGTGGCTGGAGTCCTTCTGCAGGCGTTTCTGGGGGGTGTGCTTGTCCTTCCATTTGATCCTGGGTTATTCTGTTCTCCTTTTTCATTTCCTCCCATTTCTCCTTTCGTTTTTGAACTCTCTCTTTCATCGTCTTCCTTTCGTCCTGTGTTCTGTCTCGATCGAGGTACACACTTCGGAACTCCTGCTTGCCTCTCAGCCGTGCTTTCTCCTGCAGGATCATGGTTCGGGTTGATTCTGCCTTGAAAATTACTTTGAGAGGCCGATTCCTTTTCTTTGTGAACCACCCGATTCTCCAAAAAATTTGCCACCTGGGTCATTTCCCCCTCGCCTATCACCTTCATGATGTCTTCAATCGCTTTTTTCTCCTCCTGCTTTCTTTCATCATAAGTTTCCCCTTTAGCTTCGTCTAGCCCATAGACAAACACGGATCTCTCCCTTTCCACCTCCCACTGTGACTCCCATTGCATCCTCTGATGTGTTTTAGTTCCTTCCCATGGAGTATTCCTTCTTTCAGTCCCTTCCCTAGTTATGGCCCCTATGCTTCTTGGTTTGTCCTTCCTGCTTAACTGTTCCTGGCACCCACAGGTATCTGGTATGGTCCCTGCACATGTCCTAGTTCCTTCAATGTCTTCCAACCTCTCATTATGTCCTAGTGTGCTCCCTGTCTTTGTTTTGGCCCCATGTGGGTTTGACAGGACCTCTGCATACAGTTTAGTTTCCATGCTCCCTTCAGACCTGTTGTCTGTGTCTGATGTAGCCATTGCCGATGCTACTTCTGTAATATCTTTGTCTCTATGCTGTTTCAGATGTCTCAGCTCCTCTTCTAATCTCTCTATCTTGATTTCTGCTGCTGTGGCTTGTTGCTTCCACCTTCTGCATTCTGCTGCTAACCTCTCTTCCATCTTCCTTTCCAGCTCATCTAGTCTCCTTCCCCAGTCTTCCTCCCTTTTTTTGAGCTCTGCATCCCATTCCTCCCTCCCAGATTCGTCCTTGGAGCCCCTTGTCCTCATCCTGGTTCTAGGTTCCCCTGTTGCTCCACAGAAGGGGGGACGGGTGGTTAGGGGGAGGGGAATAGATGGTTAGGAGGAAAGGGGATGGATGGTTATGGGGGAGGGGGAGGGGGAGGGTAGTTATTGGAGGGGTAGAGATAGTTGGGGGAGGGGGTTAGATGGTTTGGGGGAGGGGTAGGTGGCTAGGGTTAGGTGGTTAGGGAAGGGGGAGAGGTGGTTAGGGGACTTGGTGGTTGGGGGGAGTACGTGTTTGAGAGAGAGAGGGGATGGATGGTTATGGGGGAGGGGGAGGATGATTATTGGAGGGAGGGAGGTAGTTGGGGGGCTAGCTGGTTTGGGGAGGGGTTAGGTGGTTTGGGGGAGGGGTAGGTGGCTAAGGTGGTTAGGGAAGGGGGAGAGGTGGTTAAGGGAGGGGGTACGTGTTTGTGTCAAGTGTTTGTGTCAAGTGGTGGTGTGTGTGTGTGCGTGTGTGTGTGTGTGTGTGTGTGTGTGTATGTATGTGTGTGTGTGTGTGTGTGTGTGTGTGTATGTGCATGTGTGTGTGTGTGTGTGTGTGTGTATGTGTGTGTGTGTGTGTGTGTGTATGTGCGTGTGTGTGTGTGTGTGTGTGTGTGTGTGTGTGTGTGTGTGTGTGTGTGTGTGTGTGTGTGTGTATTCTCCTATTTAGTTACCATATTGTCCTAGTGCAGGTATGTGTATGTGTGTATAGGTGTGTGTTCGTGTGTATGGGGGAGGCGTGAGGGGGAGATACTGCTAACACATACCAGTAATTCTGGGTTATAAAAAGCGGAACTTGCTACTAGGGTCTAGAGCTTCTATGAGTGTGTACCCTTGTGTGTGTGTGCTTGTGTGTGAGGGAGGGATGGTTAGGGGGGGGTAGGTGGTGTGGTTGAAAGATCCGTCGTGTAGGCACAAATTTAGTCTCATTTATCTTTCCCAATTATGCTACTCTCTCCACTTATTGCCCTTTCTGGATTTACGTATTAATTGTTGCTGGTTATTATCATATTCCTTGTTCACATTGAGAGAGGACTTCCTAGCTTCCTAAGTATTCTTACTGCTAATAACTACCGGTAGTAACACTGCCCTACCCCTGTGTGTGTGTGTGTGTGTGTGTGTGTGTGTGTGTGTGTGTGTGTGTGTGTGTGTGTGTGTGTGGGGTGTGTGTGTGTGAGAGAGAGGTGTCTTGTGCGGTGTAATGACTGGCCGCAACTTCTTGTGACCTGACCACAACCCTCCTGGGACCTGACCCTCGCACCGTCTTACAATGTTGCCCTTTAAAGCTTGCCCCGCCACCTAGCTTATAGTAAGTTACTCGCCTTGTGTGTGTGTGTGTGTGTGTGTGTGTGTGTGTGTGTGTGTGTGTGTGTGTGTGTGTGTGTGTGTGTGTGTGTATGCGTGTGTGTGTGTGTGTGTGTGTGCGTGTGTGTGTGTGTGTGTGTGTGTGTGTGTGTGTGTGTGTATGTGTGCGCGCGTATGAGCGCACACACACACATGAATAACAAAAATAGCAGAAATATCCATACAAGGCCTGGTCACTGACCGGACCGTGGGGGCGCTGACCCCCAGAACCCTGTCGAGGTATACTTCAGGTATACAAGCAATATAAACATATCTGCACCACAATTTTCAGGCCTTTTCTTCACCTGTGTTTAATGTGGGTATCCCGCACCAGCATCCAGCAGTAGTCGACCATGTTGCACCACTGGGTATGACCTACTTCCACTGGAGAATCCTACCTACCACTGACAATGCCTTTGTCTGCTGCACGTCCCTCACCTGACGCCAGCATATAACCACCAATCTTTCTGGCTGTGCTGAGGGACTGATTACCTCATCCTCTGTGTACAGTTCTACAGTCTTCATTTTAAGTCCTTGCATTGATAAAGCCACTGATTGGCGAAACGTCTACAAATAAAGATACCCAGATGTTGCAGCTGTCTCATCTCAGTAGTTGACCATCAAACCGATCCTCAAGTATCCTCCTGCTATCTCAGTTTCCATGATGGAGATTGCAACATTCCCCCATTGAAAAGTAGGGGCGCCACGAGTTCACTGAGAGACAACACAGTAAGTATCAGGGGACCAAGACTGTTCAACTGCCTCCCAGCATATAACAAGGGGATTACCAATAGACCCCTGGTTGTTTTCAAGAAAGCACTGGACAGGCACGTAAAGTCAGTACCTGACCAGCCGGGCTGTGGTTCATACGCCGGTTTGCGTGCTGCCATCAGTAACAGCCTGGCTGATCAAACCCTGAGCCACCACGAGTCCTGGTCTCAAACCGAACAGCGGGGGCGTTGAACCCCGAAACCCTCTCCAGGTATACTTCAGGTATGGCTACGTCTTGGTGATATCGTTCACCGTCGGGGTGGTGGAGGACGCTATCTCGACAGACACCGTAGGGGTGGTGGAGGACGCTGTCTCGACAGACACCGTAGGGGTGGTGGAGGACGCTGTCTCGACAGACACCGTAGGGGTGGTGGAGGACGCTATCTCGACAGACACCGTAGGGGTGGTGGAGGACGCTGTCTCGACAGACACCGTAGGGGTGGTGGAGGACGCTGTCTCGACAGACACCGTAGGGGTGGTGGAGGACGCTGTCTCGACAGACACCGTAGGGGTGGTGGAGGACGCTGTCTCGACAGACACCGTAGGTGTGGTGGAGGACGCTGTCTCGACAGACACCGTCGGGGTGGTGGAGGACGCTATCTCGACAGACACCGTAGGTGTGGTGGAGGACGCTGTCTCGACAGACACCGTCGGGGTGGTGGAGGACGCTATCTCGACAGACACCGTAGGTGTGGTGGAGGACGCTGTCTCGACAGACACCGTAGGGGTGGTGGAGGACGCTATCTCGACAGACACCGTAGGGGTGGTGGAGGACGCTGTCTCGACAGACACCGTAGGGGTGGTGGAGGACGCTGTCTCGACAGACACCGTAGGGGTGGTGGAGGACGCTGTCTCGACAGACACCGTAGGGGTGGTGGAGGACGCTGTCTCGACAGACACCGTAGGGGTGGTGGAGGACCCTGTCTCGACAGACACCGTAGGGGTGGTGGAGGACGCTGTCTCGACAGACACCGTAGGGGTGGTGGAGGACGCTGTCTCGACAGACACCGTAGGGGTGGTGGAGGACGCTGTCTCGACAGACACCGTAGGGGTGGTGGAGGACGCTGTCTCGACAGACACCGTAGGGGTGGTGGAGGACGCTGTCTCGACAGACACCGTAGGGGTGGTGGAGGACGCTGTCTCGACAGACACCGTAGGGGTGGTGGAGGACGCTGTCTCGACAGACACCGTAGGGGTGGTGGAGGACGCTGTCTCGACAGACATCGTAGGTGCGGGAGCCAAAACTGACTCCAGAATTGAGTTCAGTAGCAAAATTATCGAAAACAGTGTTTGTTTGTTTTTTAAGTGTGACCTGAAAACTTGGTTGTCCAGCGTAATTGGTGAGAAGTTGGAGCCGGAAGTGACTCCCTACCTCACCACTCATCGCCGGCTCAATTATATTGAATTATGAATAATTAGGAGAATTATATTTGTGAATCATGCTTATTTAGGTGAATTATGTGTCACTTAAGGGCTACAGACTGCTTCAGTCTGAGGTCTGCAACAGTGTGTATTTACTGTTTACCTGTTGACTTATTTTCCTATTTTCCTGTTTGTGTGTCTACCTGTTTGCGTATTTACATTTTATTCAGGTCTTTGCCTGCTTAACTATATTTCCTGTTTGCCTCTTTACTTATTTATCTACTTATCTGTTTCCCCATTGGCGATTTTATTGCCATTTTTACCTATTCCTGTCCATTTGTGGTTCACCTTACTCTCCCTTCAACTGAGAGAGAAGTGTGTCTTGATGATAGTGATGGGCTCTTGATTCAGGGTATCAGAACCATCCTCCTCTATCTGGAATTGTATCTGACTCCCATTCTCCAGGAACTAAATTACCTCTACAGGTTTAGCGCTTTCCCATATAATAATAATAATAATAATAATAATAATAATAATAACAACAACAATCATAATAATAATAATAATAATAATAATAATAATAATAATAATAATAATAATAATAATAATAATAATAATAATAATAATAACAATAATAATAATAATAATAATAATAATAATAATAATAATAATAATAATAATAATATTTTCCTTGGTTTCTTGCTGTCTAGATGGAAAATAAAATATATTACACTCACACACACAAGGTGGAGAGAGACAGGATGTTCCAGAGATGGGACAGAAACAAGGGATCAAGTTGGAAGATGAAGACTCACATGAATCAAAGGGATGTTAGGAAGTATTTCTTCAGTCATAGAGTTGTCAGGCAGTGGAATAGCCTAGAAAGTGACGTAGTGGAGGCGGGAACCATACATAGTTTAAAGACGAGGTATGATAAAGCTCATGGAGCAGGGAGAGAGAGGACCCAGTCGCAACCAGTGAAGAGGCGGGGCCAGGAGCTATGACTCGACCCCTGCAACCACAAATAGGTGAGTAAAAACACACACACACACACACACACACACACACACACACACACACACACACACACACACACACACACACACACACAGGAGCAGAGATGCTGTGTGTGCCTCTAACCACAATCTTCAACACATCCCTTGAAACTGGGCAACTACCTGAGAAATGGAAGACAGCTAATGTAGTCCCCATATTTAAGAAAGGAAACAGAAACGAGGCACTAAACTACAGACCTGTGTCTCTGACATGTATTGTGTGCAAAGTCATGGAGATTATCAGGAGGAGAGTGGTCGAACACCTGGAAAGGAACAAGATTATAAATGAAAACCAGCATGGGTTCATGGAAGGCAAATCTTGTATCACAAACCTCCTGAAGTTTTATGACAAGGTAACAGAAGTAAGACACGAGAGAGAGGGTTGGGTAGATTGCGTTTTCCTAGACTGCAGGAAGGCCTTTGACACAGTTCCCCACAAGAGATTAGTGCAGAAGCTGGAGGATCAGGCACACGTAAAAGGAAGGGCACTGCAATGGATAAGGGAATACCTGACAGGGAGGCAGCAACGAGTCATGGTACGTGAAGAGGTATCACAGTGGGAGCCTGTTACGAGCGGGGTCCCACAGGGGTCAGTTCTAGGACCAGTGCTATTTTTGATATATGTGAACGACATGATGGAAGGAATAGACTCTGAAGTGTCCCTGTTCGCAGATGACGTGAAGTTGATGAGAAGAATTAAATCGGACGAGGATGAGGCAGGACTGCAAAGAGACCTGGAGAGGCTGGACATGTGGTCCAGTAACTGGCTCCTCGAATTCAATCCAGCCAAATGCAAAGTCATGAAGATTGGGGAGGGGCAAAGAAGACCGCAGACAGAATATAGGCTAGGTGGACAAAGACTACAGACCTCACTCAGGGAGAAAGACCTTGGGGTGACCATAACACCGAGCACATCACCGGAGGCACACATCAACCAAATAACCGCTGCAGCATACGGGCGCCTGGCAAACCTGAGAATAGCGTTCCGATACCTTAATAAGGAATCGTTCAAGACACTGTACACTGTGTATGTTAGACCCATACTGGAGTATGCAGCACAAGTCTGGAACCCACACCTGGTCAAGCACGTCAAGAAGTTAGAGAAAGTACAAAGGTTTGCAACAAGGCTAGTCCCAGAGCTCAAGGGAATGTCGTACGAGGAAAGGTTAAGGGAAATCGGACTGACGACACTGGAGGACAGAAGGGTCAGGGGAGACATGATAACGACATACAAGATACTGCGGGGAATAGACAAGGTGGACAGAGATAGGATGTTCCAGAGAGGGGACACAGGGACAAGGGGTCACAACTGGAAGCTGAAGACTCAGACGAGTCACAGGGACGTTAGGAAGTATTTCTTCAGTCATAGAATTGTCAGCAAGTGGAATAGCCTAGCAAGTGAAGTAGTGGAGGCAGGAACCATACATAGTTTTAAGAAGAGGTATGACAAATCTCAGGAAGCAGAGAGAGAGAGGATCTAGTAGCGATCAGTGAAGAGGCGGGGCCAGGAGCTGAGTCTCGACCCCTGCAACCACAATTAGGTGAGTACAATTAGGTGAGTACAAACACATATATATATATATATATATATATATATATATATATATATATATATATATATATATATATATATATATAAATATATATATATATATATATATATATATATATATATATATATATATATATATATATATATATATGCAAAACAACCACTGTGAAAGAATAGTGAAATTCCAAGCGCTCTCGTGACTTCTCACATTATCAAAGAACTATGAAAACAACACATCAATGGAAGACACATAAAGGGTCGAGACCACATCTTTATATAAATTAGATTCATTTATAATTAATAAAATTTGGGAAGAATTTAATAATACATTCCACAAATAATAAATCTTTATTTATGGGCAGAGTACTAGGGTTGGGCAAATATTTTGTTAGTGGGATATCGAGAAAGACATGCCTAGTTGAAGCCAACAGGCCTCCTGCAGTGTTCCTCCTTTCTTATGAGTCGGGTGTCGTCGCGCGTCAGGTGTTGCTTTGTTGTGGGATGTGATAGTGAGGTAGAGGCTCGACCCTTTATATGCCTTTCATTGATGTATTTTTTTATAGTTCCTTGATAATGTGAGAAGTCACGAAAGCTCTCGGAATTTCATTATTCTTTCACAGTGGTTGTTTTGCATATTCTGATATCGCCTGTGACCTTATTGTATATATATATATATATATATATATATATATATATATATATATATATATATATATATATATATATATATATATGTATATATAACATATTGTATATATATATATATATATATATATATATATATATATATATATATATATATATATATATATATATATATATATATATATATATATATATATATATATATATATATATATATATATATATATAACAATAAGACGAAATAAATAAAAAAAATATGAAAAATGAGATTAAGGAGTGAAGGAGGTAATAGAACTCGGGCGAAATATTTTCTCACGAGGCCAAAAATCTGAGAGGGAAAAAAAAATCTTCTCATTAGTAATGGAGAGGAAAATAAGAGTTTTCCTGCACCATTGTCTGGTGTTCTGACCTTTTGACAGTCTTTGATAACAAACACTATTGTCTCCCTGGAGGTTACTCTCTTGAATTTATTCTCAGATTCTGAAGAAAGATTTGAAAGAAACTGGGCCCACTTCCGGGGTGTACTTCCGGGGTGTACTTCCGGGTGTGCATCCGGGTGCGTTTCCTGGTGAACTTCCGGAAGTATCTCCAGGCGTGCTTCCGGAAGCGTTTCCCGATATTCTTCCGTATGTATTTCAGTGAGTACGTCCAGGAGTACTTCCTGGTAACCTCCCGGGTGTACTTCCGGGGCGTATTTACGGGTACTTTTGAGTACACTTCCTTGTGTACTTCCGGTCATAGCTCACGGTACGGGAAAGACAGGATAATAGTCGACACTTCCGCAGGAGGTAAATATTGTGAAAAGAAGTTGGTGACTGATTGCTTGGTTGATTGATTGGTTGATTGATTGGTTGGATGGTTAGTTGGATGGCCAACAACATATTAAGGAAGGAGTGAAGGAAGGAGGAGGGAAGAAAGGATGAAGAAGAGAGGAGAGGAAGGGATGGAAGAGAGACTTCTGTAAAAAGAGACTCGTGAAAGCATTAATTAGGAGAGGTTCCTGGAGAGGGAAGGAAGGAAGGAGACTGGCGCTCCCTCTCGTTGAACAAGATGACGGAACCTCTTAATGGAACACATGGAGTATGTGTTGAAGGTTCCATCTTTACAGAAGGAGGAGGAAGGAGGGAGGGGAGGACAAGGGTGTAAGGAGGAGAGGGGAAAGGTAGTAGGGAGGGATAGAAAGCTGAGAGACAGAAAGAGAGAGAGAGAGGCATAAAACGAGAGGGGGTTCAAAGTCAAGGAGACTAAGGGAAGTAAATTGATCACCCGATGCGCTTCCCATGTGTCAATTTTCTCCATCACTCACTCACCCTAGCCTACCTCTTTGTCCCTACATCAAAAGATTCTCTCTCTCTGTCTCTGTCTCTGTCTCTGTCTCGCTCTTTCTCTCTCTCTCTCTCTCTCTCTCTCTCTCTCTCTCTCTCTCTCTCTCTCTCTCTCTCTCTCTCTCTCTCTCTCTCTCTCTCCCTCTCTCTCCCTCAATCCGACATTAGTTTGATTGGCTGTTATCTCTCATTGAACCCACGTCAACCGAACTGGGTGATCCCCGAATCTTTTCCCAAATTTAATTAAATTTTCATCCCGACCCGATCCTAAACCGCTTCAGCCGACCACCGAATCCACGACTCTGTCAGCCCCGCAGGCAGATCACCCATCAATCACACGAAAAACAAAAAAAATTATTCCTTCCACTCACTGCTCGATGGGATCTTGCAAAGGTGGGGAGTACCTTTGACAGATGGAGTGGGTCCAAAGGTGCCAATAGTACCTACAGTGACGTACATGTATGATCAACACAAAGGTGCCAATAGTACCTACAGTGACGTACATGTATGATCAACACAATAGTACCTACAGTGACGTACATGTATGATCAACACAATAGTACCTACAGTGACGTACATGTATGATCAACACAATAGTACCTACAGTGACGTACATGTGTGATCAACACAATAGTACCTACAGTGACGTACATGTATGATCAACACAATAGTACCTACAGTGACGTACATGTATGATCAACACAATAGTACCTACAGTGACGTACATGTGTGATCAGCACAATAGTACCTACAGTGACGTATATGTGTGATCAACACAATAGTACCTACAGTGACGTACATGTGTGATCAACACAATAGTACCTACAGTGACGTACATGTGTGATCAACACAATAGTACCTACAGTGACGTACATGTGTGATCAACACAATAGTACCTACAGTGACGTACATGTATGATCAACACAATAGTACCTACAGTGACGTACATGTATGATCAACACAAAAGTACCTACAGTGACGTACATGTATGATCAACACAAAAGTACCTACAGTGACGTACATGTATGATCAACACAATAGTACCTACAGTGACGTACATGTATGATCAACACAATAGTACCTACAGTGACGTACATGTATGATCAACACAATAGTACCTACAGTGACGTACATGTATGAACAACACAATAGTACCTACAGTGACGTACATGTATGATCAACACAATAGTACCTACAGTGACGTACATGTATGATCAACACAATAGTACCTACAGTGACGTACATGTATGATCAACACAATAGTACCTACAGTGACGTACATGTATGAACAACAGAATAGTACCTACAGTGACGTACATGTATGATCAACACAATAGTACCTACAGTGACGTACATGTATGATCAACACAATAGTACCTACAGTGACGTACATGTATGATCAACACAATAGTACCTACAGTGACGTACATGTATGATCAACACAAAAGTACCTACAGTGACGTACATGTATGATCAACACAAAAGTACCTACAGTGACGTACATGTATGATCAACACAATAGTACCTACAGTGACGTACATGTATGATCAACACAATAGTACCTACAGTGACGTACATGTATGATCAACACAATAGTACCTACAGTGACGTACATGTATGAACAACACAATAGTACCTACAGTGACGTACATGTATGATCAACACAATAGTACCTACAGTGACGTACATGTATGATCAACACAATAGTACCTACAGTGACGTACATGTATGATCAACACAATAGTACCTACAGTGACGTACATGTATGATCAACACAATAGTACCTACAGTGACGTACATGTATGATCAACACAATAGTACCTACAGTGACGTACATGTATGAACAACACAATAGTACCTACAGTGACGTACATGTATGATCAACACAATAGTACCTACAGTGACGTACATGTATGATCAACACAATAGTACCTACAGTGACGTACATGTATGATCAACACAATAGTACCTACAGTGACGTACATGTATGATCAACACAATAGTACCTACAGTGACGTACATGTATGATCAACACAATAGTACCTACAGTGACGTACATGTATGATCAACACAATAGTACCTACAGTGACGTACATGTATGATCAACACAATAGTACCTACAGTGACGTACATGTATGAACAACACAATAGTACCTACAGTGACGTACATGTATGATCAACACAATAGTACCTACAGTGACGTACATGTATGATCAACACAATAGTACCTACAGTGACGTACATGTATGATCAACACAATAGTACCTACAGTGACGTACATGTATGATCAACACAATAGTACCTACAGTGACGTACATGTATGATCAACACAATAGTACCTACAGTGACGTACATGTATGATCAACACAATAGTACCTACAGTGACGTACATGTATGAACAACACAATAGTACCTACAGTGACGTACATGTATGAACAACACAATAGTACCTACAGTGACGTACATGTATGATCAACACAATAGTACCTACAGTGACGTACATGTATGATCAACACAATAGTACCTACAGTGACGTACATGTATGATCAACACAATAGTACCTACAGTGACGTACATGTGTGATCAGCACAATAGTACCTACAGTGACGTACATGTGTGATCAACACAAAAACGACAAAATGAAGAACTGAAAACGAAAATGTTTATTTCTTTGCAAAATTTACAATGTGTGGTTTACATATTACAAAATATTAATTACAAAGAAAGCTACTGGAATACCTAGGCATTTCGGCCACCGTAGTCGTGAAGAGTCTGAGATTCTTCACGACTACGGTGATCTTCACCAACACCAATGCTGAGGGACTGATTACCTCATCTTTCGTATATAGTTCTACTGTCCTCCGACTATGTCCTTGAATTTGTATTGATAAAAGCACTGGATAGCGCTACGGCTACGGTAAAGATTCCCAGATGAAGGATTAGTTAGGTAGGTCGCTCTTTTCTTAACACTCCAGCCGTGTCACACCGAGGCAGGGTGAGTGAGGAAAAGAGGGAACACTTTCACCGTCACTCATTCAATCACTCTCTGATACCACAGCTCAGATGACCCTGCGAATTATAGCATCACCACTCTAGAGTGAAGGCTCTGTATTTTCCACCTCTGGGACTCAACTCCGACTAACCGGTTTCCCCTGAATCCTTTCAGGAAAGTTATCTTTCTCACACTCGAACAGCACGCCAAGTCATAAAGATCACTTGTTTCCACTCACTCTTCTCTAACGTGCTCACACAAGCGTACTGGATGTCCAAGCCTCTAGAATGCAAGACCTCCTTTGTTGAAAACTATATATAATATCGACAACAGCTACGTATCTTTATTGTTGATTGAAACGTTTCGCCTAAGCAGCAGGGATCTTCAGTCAAATACAGAGGCAGCAGGCGTAGTAGCAAAGTAAAGATGATGTAATCAGTCCATCAAGCAGCTGCTGAATATCTATCTCACTTTTCAAGACCTCCTTTACTCACTTCCTCCAATCTTTCCTTTGGCGATTCCCCGCCGCTCTTTCCTTCTAACTCAGATTTATACGCCCTCTTAGTCATCTTATATCTCTCCATCCTCTCTAAATATTCGGACCACCTCAACAATCCCTCCTCAGCCCTCTGGATAATACTTTTGGTAATCCTGCACATTTCTTTTCTAATCTTCAAGCTCCAAATTATCTGCATAATATCTGCATTACACATTGCCTTCAAATGCGACATCTCCACTGCTTCTATCATCCTTCTGACTGTAACATTAAAAGCTCATGATCCACACACATAAGTGTTGGTACCACGAAACTCTGAGAAATTCCCATTTTGCTTCCATAGATAAAGTTTTTTGTCTCTTCAGTTTTCTCAATACATCACTTGCCCTTTTATCTTGGTCAGTTTTACGGTTTTTCACCTCAGCTTCCATAGATCCCATCTGCTGACAAGTCCACTTCCAAATATCGAAACACATTTACTGCCCCCATACTACCTCCCTCCAGTCTGATATCAGTCTTTCATTGTCTACATTTTTTTATTACTTCTATCGCTTTGGTCTTGCCTATGTTCACTTTCAATCTTTTACAAAGCCTCAAAAAATTTCTTCACTAACCTTTGCAAGTTCTCTTCAGAATCTCGGTTGATAAATTAGACACATGTGCAACTCTTGGATATCTTTATTGAGGAAACGTTTCGCCACACAGTGGCTTCATCAGTCCATACGTAGGAGAAACTTGAAGAACAGGAGGAGAATGAGGTAATCAGCCCCTCAACCTTGAGTCGATGTGTTCAGTCCATCAATCTTGAATAGAATACGGCATATGAGCGGAGAAGCAGCTTATAAACCGTATGGCAGGAGAGGTGCAGCAGTCATAGGTGGTGTCACATTTGTTCAATGTGGAAGTAGGTCGTGCCCAAGAATTAGGCAAGCGAAGAATTCCTAAGTATTAAGATCCCAAGAATTAAGATCCCAAGTATTAAGATCCCAACATGTCGGTTCTCTGAACCATTCGTCTACAAATCTGTCAGACACTGCAACTCTTGGGTATCTTAATACTTAGGAATTCTTCGCTTGCCTAATTCTTGGGCACGACCTACTTCCACATTGAACAAATGTGACACGACCTATGACTGCTGCACCTCTCCTGCCATACGGTTTATAAGCTGCTTCTCCGCTGATATGCCGTATTCTATTCAAGATTGATGGACTGAACACATCGACTGAAGGTTGAGGGGCTGATTACCTCATTCTCCTCCTGTTCTTCAAGTTTCTCCTACGTATGGACTGATGAAGCCACTGTGTGGCGAAACGTTTCCTCAATAAAGATACCCAAGAGTTGCACATGTGTCTAATTTATCAACATGTCGGTTCTCTGAACAATTCATCTAAGAATCTCGGTTAACTAGGTCTGAAACACATCGACTACACATTAGTCATTAAGGCTGCATGTCACCATATTAGTGCATATATGATGAGAGACACTCGCACCTGTATACCCCCTGTGTACTGGGCACTGCTAGTTATATACCCACGGATACAATGTGGTTGATGGTGTGGGGGTATAATTGTGATGTACCAAGGTGTGTACAATCGTGACCTTGCCCCGGTTCGGTCCCCAGCGTTCGTTATGCAGTATATCATGTTGATAATAAAATGACATCCTGGTGTCATAGACAGAGCTGGGTTCCGGTAACAGCAGAGAGGTAAGATAACTTTTAGCATATAAATCCACCACTGTAAAAAGAAATCAGAGGGAGAGCTTCCTCTTTGTACTAACAAGAGACGCCATGTTAGACACGTCAAGAGGAACAATGCCACTGTGAGACAGTGACAACCACCACCAACACACCAATTCCCACCCCACCCAAAACCACCCTCCAACCCTACCAACCCACCCACCCTCATAACTGGAACTGAAACAAAACGTATGGTAATGAACGATTTAGAGACCATGGAAAAACAATTTAGGTAGTTTGATCACATCGTCTGTATAGCGACATTATCTCGCTTAACCAACATTGTTTATATGCATTATGTTTGGTCAGGGTAACGTAGTTTAACAACTTAACCAAGTCTAACAGAAGCTAACAGCAAAATTTATAAATACTTGACCGGGGAGAATATTCTGTGGGTGTAAAAGAGGCCAGATGAACGCATATCAACTGTCTTCAGTGATGAGCGTGGCTTTTACAACGCTCTTTAGAGAAAAAAGATTTAAGAGTTCTGGTTAGAAAAAAAAATTAAAACGAAGACAACAATACATATGTTCGCTATAAAGCTAATAGAATTCTTGGCTTCATATCACCAGATTTAAACAACAGAAGTCTCGAGGTTATGTACTTCAATCTTATTTATCGTTAAGTAAGGTATTTAGATTCTGCTGCTCAGTTCTGGTCTTCGTGATTCTTATAAACACAGGCTTCTTGAGGAGAGGATTGCTAGTACACACAACCAGGCCGCAAGCAAGCAAGATATTTTGCTATTACTTCATCCAATGCAACTAGCCTGGCAGATATTGATATTGAGGTTAGAATCAAAACGAGATGTTTCTTTTATTTTTCCCTTATTGAACTGCGTCGTATTTTATGCGTGATGGTGACCCTCCTCTAGTTAACTGAAGGATTTTTTGTCAGTATAAATCTAACGAGTATTTTCAAACACGCCACAAAGCAGTAGAGTCCTGATCCTCGCCTCAAACCAGAGCTGGCATGGAAAATATACAATATTCCACCTGTTGCCAACACCATATTAACATTTATTGCATGCTTCTCTGTCACCACCTCCAGAACATAACTTTATGGGCCACTATACATACTGTGGTTCCTCCTTACTTCTGTATCTGCTGAAGAGGATCTCGGCAGGAGCTGGAAATATTCAGCTCTTTATATTTCGTGTTTGTTTATGTTTCAGCTACAGCAGATGTGCAGGTATAGTCACACACCAGCAGTCTGCAGCTCTTAACTTTGAATGACCACTGCACCGTGGAAAATGACATACACACACACACACACACACACACACACACATACACATACACACACATACACACACATACACACACACACACACAGACACACACATACACATACACACACATACACACATATACACACACATACACACACATACACACACAAACACACACACACATACACACATACACACCACAGAACAGCAGGAGGCCAAGGCAAGAGCATGATGAGAACAATAGAGCGATGGTTGACACACTGGCTGCAGTGGCCAGAAGAGCTCATGCATGCAGGGCAAAGCTCCTGATCATGGGTGACTTTATCCAAAAGGAGATCGATTGGGAGAACTTGGAGCCACATGGGGGCCAAGATATATGGAGG
>NW_027198003.1:45000-50956 GCF_038502225.1 Cherax quadricarinatus
CCACAGAACAGCAGGAGGCCAAGGCAAGAGTATGACGAGAGCAATAGAGCGATGGTTGACACACTGGCTGCAGTGGCCAGAAGAGCTCATACATGTAGGGCAAAGCTCCTGATCATGGGCGACTTTAACCACAAGGAGATCGAATGGGAGAACTTGGAGCCACATGGGGGCCAAGATACATGGAGGGCTAAGATGATGGAGGTGGTACTGGAAAACTTCATGTACCAACACGTAAGGGACACTACAAGAGAGAGAGGAGAGGATGAACCAGCAAGACTGGACTTAGTATTCACCTTGAGTAGTGCAGATATTGAGGACATCACATATGAAAGACCCCTTGGGGCCAGCGATCATGTGGTTTTGAGCTTCGAATACACAGTAGAGCTACAAGTGGAGGGGGAAGCAGGAAGGCCAGGACGAATGAAACCAAACTACAGGAAAGGGGACTACACAGGAATGAGGAACTTCCTGAATGAGGTTCAGTGGGACAGAGAACTGGCAGGGAAACCAGTTAATGAGATGATGGAATATGTAGTCACAATGTGCAAGGAGGCTGAGGAGAGGTTTGTACCCAAGGGTAACAGGAATAATGAAAAAGCCAGGATGAGCCCATGGTTCACTCAAAGATGCAAGGAGGCAAAAACCAAGTGTGCTAGGGAATGGAAGAAATATAGAAGGCAAAGGACCCAGGAGAATAAGGAGAGCAGTCGTAGAGCCAGAAACGAATATGCACAGATAAGAAGGGAGGCCCAACGTCAATATGAAAACGACATAGCAGCAAAAGCCAAATCTGACCCGAAGCTGTTATACAGCCACATCAGGAAGAAAACAACCGTCAAAGACCAGGTAATCAGGCTAAGGAAGGAAGGAGGAGAGACAACAAGAAATGACAGTGAAGTATGTGAGGAACTCAACAAGAGATTCAAAGAAGTGTTCACAGAGGAGACAGAAGGGGCTCCAGAAAGACGGAGAGGTGGGGTACACCACCATGTGCTGGACACAGTACACACAACCGAGGAAGAAGTGAAGAGGCTTCTGAGTGAGCTAGATACCTCAAAGGCAATGGGGCCAGATAACATCTCTCCATGGGTCCTGAGAGAGGGAGCAGAGGCGCTATGTGTACCCCTAACAACAATATTCAATACATCTATCGAAACAGGGAGATTGCCTGAGGCATGGAAGACAGCAAATGTGGTACCAATCTTTAAAAAAGGAGACAGACATGAAGCACTAAACTACAGACCAGTGTCACTGACATGTATAGCATGCAAAATCATGGAAAAGATTGTCAGGAGAAGAATGGTGGAACATCTAGAAAGGAATGATCTCATCACCAGCAGACAACATGGTTTCAGAGACGGGAAATCCTGTGTCACAAACCTACTGGAGTTCTATGACATGGTGACAGCAGTAAGAGAAGAGAGAGAGGGGTGGGTGGATTGCATTTTCTTAGACTGCAAGAAGGCGTTTGACACAGTACCACACAAGAGATTAGTGCAAAAACTGGAGGACCAAGCAGGAATAACAGGGAAGGCACTACAATGGATCAGGGAATACTTGTCAGGAAGACAGCAGAGAGTAATGGTACGAGGCGAGGTGTCAGAGTGGGCACCTGTGACCAGTGGGGTCCCACAGGGGTCAGTCCTAGGACCAGTGCTGTTTCTGGTATTTGTGAACGACATGACGGAAGGAATAAACTCCGAGGTGTCACTGTTTGCAGATGACGTGAAGTTGATGAGAAGAGTTCATTCGATCGAAGACCAGGCAGAAATACAAAGGGATCTGGACAGGCTGCAGACCTGGTCCAGCAACTGGCTCCTGGAGTTCAATCCCACCAAGTGCAAAGTCATGAGGATTGGGGAAGGGCAAAGAAGACCGCAGATGGAGTACAGTCTAGGGGGTCAGAGACTACAAACATCACTCAAGGAAAAAGATCTTGGGGTGAGTATAACACCAGGCACATCTCCTGAAGCGCACATCAACCAAATAACTGCTGCAGCATATGGGCGCCTGGCAAACCTCAGAACAGCATTCCGACATCTTAATAAGGAATCGTTCAGGACCCTATACACCGTGTACGTTAGGCCCATATTGGAGTATGCGGCACCAGTTTGGAACCCACACCTAGCCAAGCATGTAAAGAAACTAGAGAAAGTGCAAAGGTTTGCAACAAGACTAGTCCCAGAGCTAAGAGGTATGTCCTATGAGGAGAGGTTAAGGGAAATCAACCTGACGACACTGGAGGACAGGAGAGATAGGGGGGACATGATAACGACTTACAAAATACTGAGAGGAATTGACAAGGTGGACAAAGACAGGATGTTCCAGAGACTGGACACAGTAACAAGGGGACACAGTTGGAAGTTGAAGACACAGATGAATCAAAGGGATGTTAGGAAGTATTTCTTCAGCCACAGAGTAGTCAGGAAGTGGAATAGTTTGGGAAGCGATGTAGTGGAGTCAGGATCCATACATAGCTTTAAGCAGAGGTACGATAAAGCTCATGGTTCAGGGAGAGTGACCTAGTAGCGACCAGTGAAGAGGCGGGGCCAGGAGCTTGGACTCGACCCCTGCAACCTCAACTAGGTGAGTACAACTAGGTGAGTACACACACACACACACACACACACACACACACACACACACAAACACACACACACACACACACACACACACACACACACACACACACACACACACACACACACACACACACACACACACACACACACACACACACACACACACACACACACACACACACACACACACACACACACACACACACACACACACACACACACACACACACACACACACACACACACACACACACACACACACACACACACACACACACACACACACACACACACACACACACACACACAAACACACACACACACACACACACACACACACACACACACACACACACACACACACAACACACACACACACACACACACACACACACACACACACACACACACACACACACACACACAAACACACACACACACACACACACACACACACACACACACACACACACACACACACACACACACACACACACACACACACACACACACACACACACACACACACACACACACACACACACACACACAAACACACACACACACAAACACACACACACACACACACACACACACACACACACACACACAAACACACACACACACACACACACACACACACACACACACACACACACACACACACACACACACACACACACAAACACACACACACACACAAACACACACACACACACACACACAAACACACACACACATGTGCAAGGACCTTACCAGATACCTGTGGGGGCCAGGAGCAAGTGAGCAGGAAGGATAAACCAAGAAGCATAGGGGCCATAACGAGGGAAGGGACTGAAGGAAGGAACACTCCACGGGAAGGAACTAAAACACATCAGAGGATGCAATGGGAGTCACAGTGGGAGGTGGAAAGGGAGAGATCCGTGTTTGTCTATGGGCTAGACGAAGCTAAAGGGGAAACTTATGATGAAAGAAAGCAGGAGGAGAAAAAAGCGATTGAAGACATCATGAAGGTGATAGGCGAGGGGGACATGACCCAGGTGGCAAATTTTCGGAGAATTGGGTGGTTCACAAAGAAAAGGAATCGGCCTCTCAAAGTAATTTTCAAGGCAGAATCAACCCGAACCATGATCCTGCAGGAGAAAGCACGGCTGAGAGGCAAGCAGGAGTTCCGGAGTGTGTACCTCGACCGAGACAGAACACAGGACGAAAGGAAGACAATGAAAGAGAGAGTTCAAAAACGAAAGGAGAAATGGGAGGAAATGAAAAAGGAGAGCAGAATAACCCAGGATCAAATGGAAGGACAAGCGCACCCCCCAGAAACACCTGCAGAAGGACTCCAGCCACGACACCCCCAAGGCAACTGAACATTCCAAACCAACCATCACACACCGATCCCTCTGTTTCCACCCCCCGCACCACAGTTACAGTATTAGAACAGAAGTTGAAGGTTTGGTACACAAATGCAGATGGATTAACGAATAAACATGAGGAATGGCAAGAAAGAATCAATGAGAAGTCCCCAGACATCATAGCAGTTACAGAAACAAAACTCATGGAGACAATAACAGATGCAATCTTCCCACCAGGATACCAGATCATGAGGAAAGATAGAAGGGGTAGGGGGGGAGGTGGGGTTGCTCTGCTCGTAAAAAACAGATGGAAATTCGAGAAAATGGAGGGAATAGATGAGACAGGAGAAAGAGACTACATAGCAGGTACACTTCAGTCTGGGGAACACAAAGTGGTCATTGCAGTGATGTATAATCCACCACAGAACTGCAGGAGGCCAAGAGAGGAATATGAAGAGAGCAACAGAGCAATGGTGGACACACTTGCTGAGGTGGCAAGAAGAGCTCACTCCAGCAGAGCAAAGTTGCTGGTTATGGGGGATTTCAACCACAGGGAGATTGACTGGGAAAACCTGGAGCCACATGGGGGTCCCGAAACATGGAGAGCCAGGATGTTGGACGTGGTGCTGGAAAACCTCATGCACCAACATGTTAAGGACACTACCAGAGTGAGAGGGGAGGATGAACCAGCAAGATTGGACCTTGTGTTCACCCTGGGCAGCTCAGACATTGAGGACATCAAGTATGAGAGTCCCCTAGGAGCTAGCGACCACGTGGTTCTGTGCTTTGAATACATAGTAGAGCTGCAAGTGGAGAGAATAACAGGAGTAGAATGGGAAAAGCCTGACTATAAAAGAGGGGACTACATAGGGTTGAAGAACTTCATGCGGGAGGTCCAGTGGGACAGAGAACTGGCAGGAAAGCCAGTAAATGAAATGATGGAATATGTAGCAACAAAATGCAAGGAGGCAGTGGAAAGGTTCATTCCCAAGGGCAACAGTAACAACGGGAAGACCAGAACAAGCCCCTGGTTTACCCGACGGTGTAAGGAGGCAAAAACAAAGTGCAATAGAGAATGGAAAAAGTACAGAAGGCAGAGAACACACGAAAATAGGGAGATCAGTCGCAGAGCCAGGAATGAGTACGCACAGGTAAGGAGGGAGGCCCAGCGACAGTATGAAAATGACATAGCATCGAGAATCAAGACTGACCCGAAACTGTTGTATAGCCACATCAGGAGGAAGACAACAGTCAAAGACCAGGTGATCAGATTAAGGACAGAAGGTGGAGAACTCACAAGAAATGATCAGGAGGTATGTGAGGAGCTGAACAGGAGATTTAAGGAAGTTTTTACAGTAGAGACAGGAAGGGCTGTGGGAAGACAGCACAGAAGGGAACATCAAGAGGGAATATACCAACAAGTGTTGGATGACATACGAACAACTGAGGAGGAGGTGAAGAAGCTCTTAAGTGACCTTGACACCTCAAAGGCGATGGGACCGGACAACATCTCCCCATGGGTCCTTAGAGAAGGAGCAGAGATGCTGTGTGTGCCTCTAACCACAATCTTCAACACATCCCTTGAAACTGGGCAACTACCTGAGAAATGGAAGACAGCTAATGTAGTCCCCATATTTAAGAAAGGAAACAGAAACGAGGCACTAAACTACAGACCTGTGTCTCTGACATGTATTGTGTGCAAAGTCATGGAGAAGATTATCAGGAGGAGAGTGGTCGAACACCTGGAAAGGAACAAGATTATAAATGAAAACCAGCATGGGTTCATGGAAGGCAAATCTTGTATCACAAACCTCCTGGAGTTTTATGACAAGGTAACAGAAGTAAGACACGAGAGAGAGGGTTGGGTAGATTGCGTTTTCCTAGACTGCAGGAAGGCCTTTGACACAGTTCCCCACAAGAGATTAGTGCAGAAGCTGGAGGATCAGGCACACATAAAAGGAAGGGCACTGCAATGGATAAGGGAATACCTGACAGGGAGGCAGCAACGAGTCATGGTACGTG
>NW_027198004.1:0-50930 GCF_038502225.1 Cherax quadricarinatus
CACATTTCATTCTCTTTGTCAGTAAGATGCCCATAGTTATTTTTAAGGGGACCTATCTTATCTCTAACTTTTGTTCTATAGACCTGGAAAAAACTTTCTGGGTTAGTTTTAGAATCCCTAGCAACTTTAATTTCATAGTCCCTTTTAGCTTTTCTTATCCCCTTTTTAATGTCCCTCTTAATGTCAATATACTGATTCATAAGATGACCCTCACCTCTTTTGATACGCCTATAAATTCTTTTCTTATGCCCTAGTAGATATTTGAGCCTATTATTCATCCATTTTGGGTCATTTCTATTTGATCTAATTTCTTTATATGGGATAAACGTTCTTTGAGCAGCATGTATAGTGTTCAGAAAACTGTCATATTGATAGCTCACTTCGTTACCCCAGTCAACAGATGATAAGTGTTCTCTAAGCCCATCGTAATCTGCTAAGCGAAAATCTGGGACTGTTACTGAGTTATCGCTACTATCGTACTTCCATTCAATGCTAAATGTAATTGATTTGTGGTCGCTAGCACCCAGTTCCTCTGAAATGTCTAAATTATTAACAAGGGATTCATTGTTTGCCATAACTAAGTCAAGCAGGTTATTTCCCCTTGTAGGTTCTGTCACAAACTGCTTCAAAAAACAATCCTGAACTACTTCTAAGAAGTCGTATGATTCTAAATTCCCAGTCAAGAAATTCCAATCAATATGACTAAAGTTAGTCTCCTAGAATTACTACATTATCGTGCCTTGTGGCCTTAACAATTTCCTCCCATAGTAGTCTCCCTTGGTCCCTATCTAAGTTTGGGGGACGGTATATCACTCCTAAAATCAGTTTTTCATGCCCCTCTGAAAATTCTATCCAAACAGACTCTGTATGTGTTACTTCAGACTTAATACCCGTTTTTATGCAACAGTTCAAGCGATCTCGGACATACAATGCCACGCCAACCCCCTTCCCGATACTTCTATCTACTTGGAACAATTTAAAACCCTGAATATGACATTCCGCAGACATGTCCCGACTTTTTGAATTAAACCACGTCTCAGTTAAGGCAAATACATCAATGTTACCTGCACTAGCAACTAATCTCAACTCGTCCATCTTATTCCTAGCACTACGGCAATTAGCATAATAAACATTGAAAGACTCTCCTTTCTCTTTACCCTTCCTGCTCATTTCTGTTTTTCTACTAAACCTATTACTGTTCTTATCACCCAAAGTCCCTGGCTTTTCAATATCTACCTCGTTCTGCTTATTACTAGTTCCCCTAGAACTCGTAATATTACTACACTGGGACTTCACTGTTTTCCTGCCAAAACCCATACCACTAACTATTCCTAGTTTAAAGTCCTAACTGCTCCCTCCACTGCAGTTGCCAGTGCTCCCACCCCACACCTAGATAAGTGAACCCCATCCCTAGCATACATGTCATTTCTGCCATAGAAGAGGTCCCAGTTGTCAATGAATGTTACCGCATTTTCCTTACAGTATTTGTCCAGCCAGCAATTGACACCAATTGCCCTGGACAACCATTCATTTCTAACTCCTCTCCTCTGCAAAATACCACATATGACAGGGTTCCCACCCTTACTTCTAATTATTTCTATTGCTGACCTATACCTGCTAATCAGGTCTTCACTCCTACGTCTGCCAACATCGTTGCCTCCAGCACTGAGACAGATAATAGGATTGCTCCCATTACCTCTCATGATGTCATCCAGACGGCTAACAATATCCTCCATCCCAGCCCCAGGAAAGCAAACTCTCTGTCTCCTACTCCTGTCCTTCAAGCAGAACGCCCTATCCATATACCTAACTTGGCTATCCCCAACAACAACAATATTCTTACCTTCCTTGGTGTCGTTCGTCGTGATGTTCCCAAACTTGCACACGAAAATCACTCCCTATGAAAGCAATAGACTCGGCAGACGATGCAACATTCCCCCAATGAAAAGCAGGGCCGCCACTAGCACGATAAGACAAGACTGTCCAACTGCCTCTCAGCATACATAAGGGGGATTACCAATAGACCCCTGGCTGTCTTCAAGAAGGCACTGGACAGGCACCTAAAGCTAGTACCTGACCAGCCGGGCTGCGGTTCGTACTCCGGTTTGCGTGCGGCCAACAGTAACAGCATGCTTGATCAGACCCTGATCCTCCATGAGGCCTGGTCACAAACCGGGCCGCGGGGGCGTTGACCCCTGATACCCTCTCCAGGTATACTCCAGGTATCCTCATAGGGAAGATTTCTGATACATGGGATCATCTTTGTCATCCTCCTCTGTACGTTTTCCAGAGCATTTATATCCATTCTGTAATACGGTGACCAGAACTGAGCAGCATAGTCTAAATGAGGCCTAACCAAGGATATATAGAGTTGAAGAACAACCTGAGGACTTCTATTATTTATACTTCTAGATATGAAGCCAAGAATTCTGTTAGCTTTATTGCGAACACTAATGCACTGTTGTCTTGGTTTTAGATTACTGCTAACCAGAACTCCTAAATCCTTTTCGCAATCAGTAATATTACGATCTACATTATGTAGTTTATATGTGGCATGGTTATTTACCTGTCCAACATTTAGAACTTTGCATTTGTCTATATTAAACTACATCTGCCACTTTTCCGACCATTGCATCAATCTATTCAAATCTTCCTGGAGTGCTCTAGTGTCCTTTATCATTTAGGTCCCCTACCACAATTACTGTCTCACTTGATTCTAAACTCCCTAAACATGATACCTTCATTGATTCCTTCTTGATACCTTCAGTGATACCTTCATTTATACCCTTATGATACATTCAGTGATACCTTCATTGATACTTTCAGTGATACCTTCATTGATACTTTCTTGGTACCTTCAGTGATACCTTCAATGATACTATCAGTGATATCCTAAATGATACCTTCAATGATACTATCAGTTATATCCTCATTGATACCCTCATAATACCTTCAGTGATACCTTCATGGATACCTTCAGTGGCACCTTTAGTGATACCTTCAATGATACCTTCATTGATACCTTCTTGGTACCTTCGGTGATACCTTCAATGATACTTTCAGTGATATCCTCATTGATACCCTCATGATACCTTCAGTGATACCTTCAGTGACACCTTTAGTGATACCTTCAATGATACCTTCATTGATACTTTCTTGATACCTTCAGCGATACCTTCAGTGATACCTTCATTGATACTTTCTTGGTACCTTCAGTGATATCATCAATGATACCATCAGTAATACCATCACTGATACCATCAATGATACCATCAATGATACCTTCAGTCTTCATACTCTCGGCTCTTCAAAACTGATCCACATATAACTGCAGTGTTTCTTGCTCTTCTCTCATACTGCCGCCAAGTTAGTTTTTGTAAGTCACCGAATGAAAAACTACGTTCACGTGATGCAGAAGTAATCATGGGGGGCTTTGAGGGGGCTTAAGCCACCTTAAGCCTCCCCAGAACTAACCAGGGGGGATTTGAGGGGGCTTAAGCCACCTTAAGCCTCCCCAGAACTAACCAGGGGGGCTTTGAGGGGGCTTAAGCCACCTTAAGCCTCCCCAGAACTAACCAGGGGGACTTTGAGGGGGTTTAATCCACCTTAAGCCTCCCCAGAACTAACCAGGGGGACTCTGAGGGAGTTTAAACCACCTTAAGCCTCCCCAGAACTAACCAGGGGGTCTTTGAGGGGGCTTAAGCCACCTTAAGCCTCCTCAGAACTAACCAGGGGGGCTCTGAGGGAGTTTAAGCCACCTTAAGCTTCCCCAGAACTAACCAGGGGGGCTTTGAGGGGGATTAAGCCACCTTAAGCCTCCCCAGAACTAACCAGGGGGACTTTGAGGGGGTTTAATCCACCTTAAGCCTCCCCAGAACTAACCAGGGGGACTCTGAGGGAGTTTAAACCACCTTAAGCCTCCCCAGAACTAACCAGGGGGACTTTGAGGGGGTTTAATCCAACTTAAGCCTCCCCAGAACTAACCAGGGGGGCTCTGAGGGAGTTTAAGCCATCTTAAGCCTCCCCAGAACTAACCAGGGGGGCTTTGAGGGGGCTTAAGCCACCTTAAGACTCCCCAGAACTAACCAGGGGGGCTTTGAGGGGGCTTAAGCCACCTTAAGCCTTCCCAGAACTAACCAGGGGGGCTTTGAGGGGGCTTAAGCCACCTTAAGCCTCCCCAGAACTAACCAGGGGGGCTTTGAGGGGGCTTAAGCCACCTTAAGCCTCCCCAGAACTAACCAGGGGGGCTTTGAGGGGGTTTAATCCACCTTAAGCCTCCCCAGAACTAACCAGGGGGACTTTGAGGGAGCTTAATCCACCTTAAGCCTCCCCAGAACTAACCAGGGGGACTTTGAGGGAGCTTAATCCACCTTAAGCCTCCCCAGAACTTACCAGGGGGGACTTTGAGGGAGTTTAAGCCACCTTAAGCCTCACCAGAACTAACCTGGGGGGCTTTGAGGGGGCTTAAACCGCCTTAAGCCTCCCCAGAAATAACCAGGGGGGGCTCTGAGGGAGTTTAAGCCACCTTAAGCCTCCACAGAACTAACCAGGGGGGCTTTGAGGGGGCTTAAGCCACCTTAAGCCTCCCCAGAACTAACCAGGGGGCTCTGAGGGAGTTTAAGGCACCTTAAGCCTCCCCAGACCTAACCAGGGGGGCTTTGAGGGGGCTTAAGCCACCTTAAGCCTCCCCAGAACTAACCAGGGGGACTTTGAGGGGGCTTAAGCCACCTTAAGCCTCCCCAGAACTAACCAGGGGGACTTCGAGGGGGCTTAAGCCTCCTTAAGCCTCCCCAGAACTAACCAGGGGGACTTTGAGGGAGTTTAATCCACCTTAAGCCTCCCCAGAGCTAACCAGGGGGACTTTGAGGGGGCTTAAGCCACCTTAAGCGTCCCCAGAACTAACCAGGGGGACTTTGAGGGAGTTTAATCCACCTTAAGCGTCCCCAGAACTAACCAGGGGGACTTTGAGGGAGTTTAATCCACCTTAAGCCTCCCCAGAACTAACCAGGGGGGGCTTTGAGGGAGTTTAAGCCACCTTAAACCTCCCCAGAACTAACCAGGGGGACTTTGAGGTTGTTTAAGCCAACATAAGCCTCCCCAGAACTAACCAGGGGGGACTTTGAGGGAGTTTAAGCCACCTTAAGCCTCCCCAGAACTAACCAGGGGGGCTTTGAGGGGGGCTTAAGCCACCTTAAGCCTCCCCAGAACTAACCAGGGGGCTTTGAGGGGGCTTAAGCCACCTTAAGCCTCCCCAGAACTAACCAGGGGGACTTTGAGGGGGTTTAATCCAACTTAAGCCTCCCCAGAACTAACCAGGGGGGCTCTGAGGGAGTTTAAGCCATCTTAAGCCTCCCCAGAACTAACCAGGGGGGCTTTGAGGGGGCTTAAGCCACCTTAAGACTCCCCAGAACTAACCAGGGGGGCTTTGAGGGGGCTTAAGCCACCTTAAGCCTCCCCAGAACTAACCAGGGGGGCTTTGAGGGGGCTTAAGCCACCTTAAGCCTCCCCAGAACTAACCAGGGGGGCTTTGAGGGGGCTTAAGCCACCTTAAGCCTCCCCAGAACTAACCAGGGGGGCTTTGAGGGGTTTTAATCCACCTTAAGCCTCCCCAGAACTAACCAGGGGGACTTTGAGGGAGCTTAATCCACCTTAAGCCTCCCCAGAACTAACCAGGGGGACTTTGAGGGAGCTTAATCCACCTTAAGCCTCCCCAGAACTTACCAGAGGGGACTTTGAGGGAGTTTAAGCCACCTTAAGCCTCCCCAGAACTAACCAGGGGGCTTTGAGGGGGCTTAAGCCACCTTAAGCCTCCCCAGAACTAACCAGGGGGGCTTTGAGGGGGTTTAATCCACCTTAAGCCTCCCCAGAACTAACCAGGGGGACTTTGAGGGAGCTTAATCCACCTTAAGCCTCCCCAGAACTTACCAGGGGGGGACTTTGAGGGAGTTTAAGCCACCTTAAGCCTCCCCAGAACTAACCTGGGGGGCTTTGAGGGGGCTTAAACCGCCTTAAGCCTCCCCAGAAATAACCAGGGGGGGCTCTGAGGGAGTTTAAGCCACCTTAAGCCTCCCCAGAACTAACCAGGGGGGCTTTGAGGGGGCTTAAGCCACCTTAAGCCTCCCCAGAACTAACCAGGGGGCTCTGAGGGAGTTTAAGGCACCTTAAGCCTCCCCAGAACTAACCAGGGGGGCTTTGAGGGGGCTTAAGCCACCTTAAGCCTCCCCAGAACTAACCAGGGGGACTTTGAGGGGGCTTAAGCCACCTTAAGCCTCCCCAGAACTAACCAGGGGGACTTCGAGGGGGCTTAAGCCTCCTTAAGCCTCCCCAGAACTAACCAGGGGGACTTCGAGGGAGTTTAATCCACCTTAAGCCTCCCCAGAGCTAACCAGGGGGACTTTGAGGGGGCTTAAGCCACCTTAAGCGTCCCCAGAACTAACCAGGGGGACTTTGAGGGAGTTTAATCCACCTTAAGCGTCCCCAGAACTAACCAGGGGGACTTTGAGGGAGTTTAATCCACCTTAAGCCTCCCCAGAACTAACCAGGGGGGCTTTGAGGGAGTTTAAGCCACCTTAATCCTCCCCAGAACTAACCAGGGGGACTTTGAGGTTGCTTAAGCCTCCTTAAGCCTCCCCAGAACTAACCAGGGGGGACTTTGAGGGAGTTTAAGCCACCTTAAGCCTCCCCAGAACTAACCAGGGGGGCTTTGAGGGGGCTTAAGCCACCTTAAGCCTCCCCAGAACTAACCAGGGGGCTTTGAGGGGGCTTAAGCCACCTTAAGCCTCCCCAGAACTAACCAGGGGGACTTTGAGGGGGTTTAATCCAACTTAAGCCTCCCCAGAACTAACCAGGGGGGCTCTGAGGGAGTTTAAGCCATCTTAAGCCTCCCCAGAACTAACCAGGGGGGCTTTGAGGGGGCTTAAGCCACCTTAAGACTCCCCAGAACTAACCAGGGGGGCTTTGAGGGGGCTTAAGCCACCTTAAGCCTCCCCAGAACTAACCAGGGGGGCTTTGAGGGGGCTTAAGCCACCTTAAGCCTCCCCAGAACTAACCAGGGGGGCTTTGAGGGGGCTTAAGCCACCTTAAGCCTCCCCAGAACTAACCAGGGGGGCTTTGAGGGGGTTTAATCCACCTTAAGCCTCCCCAGAACTAACCAGGGGGACTTTGAGGGAGCTTAATCCACCTTAAGCCTCCCCAGAACTAACCAGGGGGACTTTGAGGGAGCTTAATCCACCTTAAGCCTCCCCAGAACTTACCAGGGGGGACTTTGAGGGAGTTTAAGCCACCTTAAGCCTCCCCAGAACTAACCTGGGGGGCTTTGAGGTTTCTTAAACCGCCTTAAGCCTCCCCAGAAATAACCAGGGGGGGCTCTGAGGGAGTTTAAGCCACCTTAAGCCTCCCCAGAACTAACCAGGGGGGCTTTGAGGGGGCTTAAGCCACCTTAAGCCTCCCCAGAACTAACCAGGGGGCTCTGAGGGAGTTTAAGGCACCTTAAGCCTCCCCAGAACTAACCAGGGGGGCTTTGAGGGGGCTTAAGCCACCTTAAGCCTCCCCAGAACTAACCAGGGGGACTTTGAGGGGGCTTAAGCCACCTTAAGCCTCCCCAGAACTAACCAGGGGGACTTCGAGGGGGCTTAAGCCACCTTAAGCGTCCCCAGAACTAACCAGGGGGACTTTGAGGGAATTTAATGCACCTTAAGCCTCCCCAGAACTAACCAGGGGGGGCTTTGAGGGAGTTTAAGCCACCTTAAACCTCCCCAGAACTAACCAGGGGGACTTTGAGGTTGTTTAAGCCACCATAAGCCTCCCCAGAACTAACCAGGGGGGACTTTGAGGGAGTTTAAGCCACCTTAAGCCTCCCCAGAACTAACCTGGGGGGCTTTGAGGGGGCTTAAACCGCCTTAAGCCTCCCCAGAAATAACCAGGGGGGCTCTGAGGGAGTTTAAGCCACCTTAAGCCTCCCCAGAACTAACCAGGGGGACTTTGAGGGGGCTTAAGCCACCTTAAGCCTCCTCAGAACTAACCAGGGGGACTTTGAGGGGGCTTAAGCCTCCTTAAGCCTCCCCAGAACTAACCAGGGGGACTTCGAGGGAGTTTAATCCACCTTAAGCCTCCCCAGAGCTAACCAGGGGGACTTTGAGGGGGCTTAAGGCACCTTAAACCTCCCCAGAACTAACCAGGGGGACTTTGAGGGAGTTTAAGCCACCATAAGCCTCCCCAGAACTAACCAGGGGGGACTTTGAGGGAGTTTAAGCCACCTTAAGCCTCCTCAGAACTAACCAGGGGGACTTTGAGGGAGTTTAAGCCACCTTAAGCCTCCCTAGAACTAACCAGGGGGACTTTGAGGGAGTTTAAGCCACCTTAAGCCTCCTCAGAACTAACCAGGGGGACTTTGAGGGAGTTTAAGCCACCTTAAGCCTCCCAGAACTAACCAGGGGGACTTTGAGGGGGCTTAAACCGCCTTAAGCCTCCCCAGAACTAACCAGGGGGACTGAAGGTATCACTGAAGGTATCACTGAAGGTATCACTGAAGGTATCACTGCAGGTATCAGTGAAGGTATCACTGAAGGTATCACTGAAGGTATCACTGCAGGTATCACTGAAAGTATCACTGAAGGTATCACTGAAGGTATCACTGCAGGTATCACTGAAGGTATCACTGAAGGTATCACTGCAGGTATCACTGCACGTATCACTGAATGTATCACTGCAGGTATCATTGAAGGTATCATTGAAGGTATCACTGCAGGTATCACTGAAGGTATCACTGCAGGTATCACTGAAGGTATCACTGAAGGTATCATTAAATGTATCACTGAAGGTATCATTAAAGGTATCACTGAAGGCATCATTGAAGGTATCATTGAAGGTATCACTGTAGGTATCATTGAAGGTATCACTGTAGGCCTCACTAAGGTTATCTCTGAAGGTATCGCTGAAGGTATCACTGAAGGTATCACTGAAGGTATTGCTGAAGATATCACTGAAGGTATCATTGAAGGTATCACTGTAGGCCTCACTAAAGTTATCACTGAAGGTATCACTGAAGGTATTACTGAAGATATCAGTGAAGGTATCACTGAAGGTATCACTGAAGGTGCAAGTGCAACTCTTGGGTATCTTTATTGAGGAAACGTTTCGCCACACAGTGGCTTCATCAGTCCATACAAAGGAGAATCTTGAAGAACAGGAGGAGAATGAGGTAATCAGTCCCTCAACCTTGAGTCGATGTGGTCAGTCCATCAATCTTGAATAGAATACGGCATATGAGCGGAGAAGCAGCTTATAAACCGTAGACAGGAGAGGTGCAGCAGTCATAGGTGGTGTCACATTTGTTCAATGTGGAAGTAGGTCGTGCCCAAGAATTAGGCAAGCGAAGAATTCCTAAGTATTCTTGGGCACGACCTACTTCAACATTGAACAAATGTGACACCACCTATGACTGCTGCACCTCTCCTGCCATACGGTTTATAAGCTGCTTCTCCGCTCATATGCCGTATTCTATTCAAGATTGATGGACTGACCACATCGACTCAAGGTTGAGGGACTGATTACCTCATTCTCCTCCTGTTCTTCAAGATTCTCCTTTGTATGGACTGATGAAGCCACTGTGTGGCGAAACGTTTCCTCAATAAAGATACCCAAGAGTTGCACATGTGTCTAATTTATCAACATGTCGGTTCTCTGAACCATTCATCTACAAATCACTGAAGGTATCATTGAAGGTATCACTGAAGGTATCACTGAAGGTATTACTGAAGGTATTACTGAAGATATCACTGTAGGTATCACTGAAGGTATCACTGAAGGTATCATTAAAGGTATCACTGTAGGTATCATTGAAAGTATCACTGAAGGTATCATTGAAGGTATCACTGAAGGTATCATTGAAAGTATCACTGAAGGTATCATTGAAGGTATCACTGAAGGTATCATTGAAGGTATCACTGAAGGTATCATTGAAGGTATCACTGAAGGTATCATTGAAGGTATCACTGAAGGTATCACTGAAGGTATCACTGTAGGTATCATAGAAGTGTGTCAACACTGCCAGTAAGAATATCGTGATACTGTAAACAAAAGAGAAACATTCAAATATAGCAAAGAAAATGTTGAAGTAGACAGTGAAACAAAAGAAGGTTAGGTAAGGTTAGGTAAGGTTAGGTTAGGTTAGATTAGGTTAGGTTAGGTTAGGTTAGGTTAGGTTAGGTTAGGTAAGGTTAGGTTAGGTTAGGTTAGGTTAGGTTAGGTAAGGTTAGGTTAGGTAAGGTAAGGTTAGATTAGGTTAGGTTAGGTTAGGTTAGGTTATGTTAGGTTAGGTTAGGTTAGGTTAGGTAAGGTTAGGTTAGGTAAGGTAAGGTTAGATTAGGTTAGGTTAGGTTAGGTTAGGTTAGGTTAGGTAAGGTAAGGTTAGGTTAGGTTAGGTAAGGTAAGGTTAGGTTAGGTTAGGTAAGGTTAGGTTAGGTAAGGTAAGGTTAGGTTAGGTTAGGTTAGGTTAGGTTAGGTTAGGTAAGGTAAGGTTAGGTTAGGTTAGGTAAGGTTAGGTTAGGTTAGGTTAGGTTAGGTTAGGTTAGGTAAGGTAAGGTAAGGTAAGGTTAGGTTAGGTTAGGTTAGGTTAGGTTAGGTAAGGTTAGGTTAGGTTAGGTTAGGTTAGGTTAGGTAAGGTTAGGTTAGGTTAGCTTAGGTAAGGTTAGGTTAGGTTAGGTTAGGTTAGGTAAGGTTAGGTTAGGTTAGGTTAGGTAAGGTAAGGTTAGGTTAGGTTAGGTTAGGTTAGGTAAGGTTAGGTTAGGTTAGGTTAGGTAAGGTTAGGTTAGGTTAGGTAAGGTTAGGTAAGGTTAGGTTAGGTAAGGTTAGGTTAGGTTAGGTTAGGTTAGGTAAGGTAAGGTAAGGTAAGGTAAGGTAAGGTTAGGTTAGGTTAGGTAAGGTAAGGTAAGGTTAGGTAAGGTTAGGTTAGGTTTGGTTAGGTAAGGTTAGGTTACGTTATTTTAGGTAAGGTTAGGTTAGGTAAGGTTAGGTTACGTTATTTTAGGTAAGGTTAGGTTAGGTCAGGTAAGGTTAGGTAAGGTTAGGTTAGGTTAGGTTAGGTTAGGTAAGGTAAGGTAAGGTTAGGTTAGGTTAGGTTAGGTTAGGTTAGGTTAGGTAAGGTAAGGTTTGGTTAGGTTAGGTAAGGTAAGGTTAGGTGAGGTAAGGTAAGGTTAGGTTAGGTTAGGTTAGGTAAGGTTAGGTTAGGTAAGGTTAGGTTAGGTTAGGTAAGGTTAGGTTAGGTTAGGTTAGGTTAGGTTCGGTTAGGTTAGGTTAGGTTAGGTTTGGTTCGGTTAGGTTAGGTTAGGTTAGGTTAGGTTAGGTTAGGTTAGGTAAGGTAAGGTTAGGTTAGGTAAGGTTAGGTTAGGTTAGGTTAGGTTAGGTTAGGTTAGGTTAGGTTAGGTTAGGTTAGGTTAGGTTAGGTTTGGTTCGTCAGGAAACAATGATCGTAGGGAAGATAGAGACAAAATTTGCTTAGTATATGTTAAAAGTTGTTTTAACACTGCCATAAAATAAGGAAACTAAAAATGGTTCTATTAACAGTAAATGTGGATATTGTAGCAATAACTGAGATATTGTTTATTAGAAGAGTCGGTAGTTGTTTGTGGAAAGTTGTTCAGGAGGACGTCCGTATCTGCGGCTCCGGGTGAAGTTATCCTCTTTTCACTCTGGCCCAAAAAATAACCATTAATTTTACTTAATAATGGCCCTAAAAATGCAAAAAAATTACTTAATAATGGCCCCAAAAGTGCAAAAATTTTACTTAATAATGGCCCCAAAAGTGCAAAAATTTTACTTAATAATGGCCCCAAAAGTGAAAATTTTTTTACTTAATAATGGCCCCAAAAGTGCAAGTTGTTGCAAGTGTAAGAGAAGTCGTGACGTGCTTCCCATCACTGAAAAACTGATAATTCTAAACTTATTGTGTTAAATTTGTCAATAAAACTTTATCATAGTTATGTAAAAGAAAAATGACTTATATATATAGGGTTGGCTACTATCCGCGGTTTCGGGTATCCAGGGTAAGTCTTGGAACCCACCTCCCGCAGATACTGGGTCTTACTGTATAGAGGAGCCTAAATTGTCTTCACAGTGATGGAAACAACATTGTCGAGTGTTTATGTATGTGGTAAAAATCTTCATCTGCTGCATCAAACAAGATACACCTATTGGAAGCAAGCGAGAGTATACACCAAGAAATACAACCAGCTAGGACTCGAGCTCAGGTCACCAGCTTACCATGAATGCAGTGGGCGACGTCCTAACGCCTTAAACCGCTCAGTCACATCGTCACATATACATATAAATTGCAACTAAACAGAATCTATCTAGTTGTAGTTTCATGATGGATGCGAGAAGCAGATTTCAGATATAATGTACAGAGACCTTGAACTAGCAAGCAACAAAGGAACACTGCTTTGGAACGAAATTGTTAGGGCTTCAAGTTGATAATTAAAACATGTGCAACAGTTTGGTATCTTTATTCCGAAACGTTTCACCAACACAGTAGGCTTCTTCAGTCGAGTACAGACGACGCAGTAGAGATGTAAAGACGATGTAATCAGTCTATCACCCTCGAAGACGTAGTTTTGAGGTGGTCAGTCCCTCAACCTGGAGAACAGCTTTGCTCCAGAGTCTGGAACAATGTGAAGTTGAAGCAACAGTATGGAGATTTATATACTGTCAAAGATGAGGCGCAGATAATCTTGAAGTCAGGAGAGGTACAGCACACTAGTACAAGAATGTAATACATCCCCTCTGACTTCAAGGCTTCGAGACATGATATTCTTAACTGGAATTATTTGAGTGGGAGTCAAGTGTGTAATGACTTCCTGGAGGTTGGTCAGGATTGTTTTTAAGGCAGTTTGTAACAGAAATAACTTCAGGAAATAACCTGCTTGCTCTGGTTGTGACGACGAAATACTGGTAAATAATTTAGAGATCACGTAAGAGCTAGACACAAGAGATCACTTACACAGTGGTGAGGTGAAGAACAACTGAGTCACCTCTCATCCGTACACAAACATCAAAGTTTTCTGGTAAGGGATTTAGTTAACTTGTAGAAACGAATGTTGTGGTTTATGTTGTTGGAGATACTGATAGGTGCACTGTCAACGAGTCTGGCCCAAGGCCGGGCTTTAAAAGAAGAAAAACTCTCGAAACTCAGTGGTAATTAGTAGCGCGCCAGTCCTATGTATCAAGTGAATGTAGGAAATGCACTTAATGCTCAGTCGTTGTTAAGGTTGCTTGTTCTAATGGTGTTCGCAAATGTGGAGGTGTGGATGTTTCACCTTTGTACAGTTTGTCACAGTTGTTACATGGGAAGATGTACACTTCTGCAGAGGTCATGTTGCTGCTGTTTCTGTTGTCATACACAAATTACCCGCACATATGGTAGTTATTTGTAGTTAGTTAATGGGTCCAAGAGGACCAAAACGTCGTCATAAGTTTCATTCTTCTATGTGCGGGTTATTTGTGTATTTTTCCAGTCACGGTATTGTGACTTTTTATTCTTTCTCACTGTTGAAGATTTTGTAGACGTGTTTGACCAGAGTTGTTGGAAAGAACTTTGTATCGCCTTACTGTTATTTCTGTATCTCATACACTTACCTACCTACATACTCGAAATGTTTCTTCCAAGAATATGTGACGAACCTTAGGGAGAAGTTAAGTTTATCTAACTCCAGACAACTTACTGATAATGAGAAAGCAATATGTTCACCTTTAAGAATTATTTCCCGTCATTCTTTACATAAGATGCAAATGAAATCATATTGAAAAATATTTTTTGAGGACCCGAGGAAAACATTAAGTGATATATTAATCACTAGAGACTTGGTTATCAAGCAAATTGATAAATAAGACACTTGTGCAACTCTTAGTTATCTTCACTTTACACAACTTGTTTATTTTCTAAACCGTTTTTTCAAACGTTATCAAACAAGCTGATTTATTGAAGAAAATTTAATTTCTGGGCTGTGATGAGCTGTTATCTATGGAACTTAAGAGTTCAAGGTGAAGCTTAGTGATCCAGCAACTAGTGCTTCAGTGTAGCACTACTGACGGGTATCATACTGGACATGTGGAAGATGGTAATATTCCTCTCTATAAGGGAAATAAGTCCCTATCATAAGATTACCGCCCATTTATCCTGAAGTCAATGGTGAGGAAATGATTTGAATTTGTGATAGCCATTTTGGTGAACATAGAATGGAAATGTGGATTCACAAGAGGCTCTTACCAAACAAACTTAAACTTCACTAAAATTTTTGTGGTAGTGAGCCAAGATAAAGCAAATGATATTCTTTACTTAAATTTTATTAACGATTTTAATAATTCAACGACCAAATAAAAATACCCAGGTGTTGCACATGCGTCTTATTCATAATTTGTTGGTGTTATACCTTTCATCTAATGAGAGAGCTAACATAACATAAGAAAGGAGGAACAGTGCAGCAGGCCTACTGACCCATACTAGGCAGGACCTTCTCAAACCCACACCCACTAACAAAAACATTTGCCCAACCCATTGCCAGTGTTACCCTCACTGGACGCCTCTGCCATCATAATTCTGGTGTTATCAGTGAAGATAACACATAAGGAGTGCTTTGATTCTCAGCCTCCCACAGCACGTTACCTCTTGTATACGCTACATAAGATGTAGGTATAATGTTTGTCAGGAAACAGGACAAGTGTTTCCTGACGCGGGTCTTAGTCATATGATGACCCAGCTGGAGCTTTTGGTCACCTGACCGAGACCTTCCGTTGGCTTACCCCTCCATCTTTTTAAAAATCAGAGTTATGATTATAATAAATTAAGTATATTGTACATAGGTGATTTTCTGTTGTGTTTCATGTACTTGGTGGCCAGTTTGTGGCGGAGAGCCTTACCAATAGTCACAGCAATCACTGTCTTACTATCCCAGGACTGTTAGAGTTGTCTTACTATCCCAGGACTGTTAGAGGTGTCTTACTATCCCAGGACTGTTAGAGGTGTCTTACTATCCCAGGACTGTTAGAGGTGTCTTACTATCCCAGGACTGTTAGAGGTGTCTTACTATCCCAGGACTGTTAGAGGTGTTTTACTATCCCAGGACTGTTAGAGGTGTCTTACTATCCCAGGACTGTTAGAAGTGTCTTACTATCCCAGGACTGTTAGAGGTGTCTTACTATCCCAGGACTGTTAGAAGTGTCTTACTATCCCAGGATTGTTAGAAGTGTCTTACTATCCCAGGACTGTTATAGATGTCTTACTATCCCAGGACTGTTAGAAGTGTCTTACTATCCCAGGACTGTTAGAAGTGTCTTACTATCCCAGGACTGTTAAAAGTGTCTTACTATCCCAGGACTGTTATAGATGTCTTACTATCCCAGGACTGTTAGAAGTATCTTACTATCCCAGGACTGTTAGAAGTGTCTTACTATCCCAGGACTGTTAGAAGTGTCTTACTATATCATGTGGGAGTTCGAACACGTGGATAGGGTAAAGTAATACTCACGTAGGCTGGTAGTACGTATATTACGGATAATGTGGGTAGCGCCAAACAGCCGTACCTGCCTCCTTGCTCACTCTCGTATGACTGACCGCCCACAGTACCCATATGTGAGGGGGTCTTTGAATGCTGCTGTGGTCAGCACAATATGAATACAGACAGTGACTCAGGCAGAGACGGTTGGTAGTGAGTCATCTACTGGTACACTGGTTACTGGTAACTGAGAACTATCCCAGGATTGTTAGAGGTGTCTTACTATCCCAGGACTGTTAGAGGTGTTTTACTATCCCAGGACTGTTAGAGGTGTTTTACTATCCCAGGACTGTTAGAGGTGTTTTACTATCCCAGGACTGTTAGAGGTGTCTTACTATCCCAGGAATGGTTAGAGGTGTCTTACTATCCCAAGAATGGTTAGAGGCGGGCTTGCCTGTGATTGGTCAATGAACCAGGGTACTGATTTAACTACGGGTACCTTAGTGATCATTAAACTTTTAGCACCAGGTTCGTTGATTGGGAGGCAGCCTACATGGGAGTGTGATATACGCCGAATAAATTGTAACGTATTCTTTGTATGCCACAGTGTTCCTCAAGGATCATGTGGGATGTGGGTCTCCTGCTGTTTATAATTTACATTAACGACCTTGAAGAGGTAATAACAAGCAAAATGAGTCAGATTGAACGTAAGACTTATAAAATACCACAAGTTTGTTTAACAAGACACATCCAGCAAAGTTTCCAGGCTTAGACTCCAAGCTAAATATTATCTATATAAAGTGCTGAACGTAATCTTGTGTCCTTGTTAGACTTGTTATTTGTTGACCACACGAAAAAAGAGCATTTAATTATTGAACAGAAGTCACTGTTGATCTTCAAGCTGGACAATACATTCAACTACATACATTACTGTTCTTCCAGCTTAACAATATACAGTTGTGGTTTAGTGCTGATGCAGTTCACGGTGAAAAAATGTGAGGTGCTGACCCTCGGGACTGAAAAAAATAACCTTGCCACTTGTAAACTAAACAATGTGATCATAAAGAAAATGAAAAAACTCTTGGGGGGAATGGTAGACAGAAATCTGAAACTAAGACAACAGTGTCTAAGTGTCTAAGATAAACAACTGCTTGGATATACATCAAGAAATGTATACATAAAGCCTTGCTTAGATTATACAGCCCAGTTCTAGTATCCATACAACAGAATGGATACACATTGATGATAGAATGTGCTTACAAGGAAAGAAAATTTATTCATTGTATAAGGAATCTTTCATACGAAGACAGACTGAGAACCCCGAGACTACACTGTCTGGAAAGACGTAGAATGATGTCAGATATTGTTGAGGTACACAAGTAGAAGAACAGGTTTAGTGAAAGAGTGACACACCAGTTATGACTTGAGTACTAAGAGCAGTGATGGCACTGTAATATTACTACCAGTCAACAGTGATAGTACTGTAATATTACTACCAGTCAACAGTGATGGTACTGTAATATTACTACCAGTCAACAGTGATAGTACTGTAATATTACTACCAGTCAACAGTGATAGTACTGTAATATTACTACCAGTCAACAGTGATAGTACTGTAATATTACTACCAGTCAACAGTGATAGTACTGTAATATTACTACCAGTCAACAGTGATAGTACTGTAATATTACTACCAGTCAACAGTGATGGTACTGTAATATTACTATCAGTCAACAGTGATGGTACTGCAGTATTATTACCAGTTAACAGTGATAGTACTGCAGTATTATTACCAGTTAACAGTGATAGTACTACAGTATTATTACCAGTCAACAGTGATAGTACTGCAGTATTATTACCAGTTAACAGTGATAGTACTACAGTATTATTACCAGTTAACAGTGATAGTACTGTAGTATTACTACCAGTCAACAGTGATGGTACTGTAATATTACTACCAGTCAACAGTGATAGTACTACAGTATTATTACCAGTTAACAGTGATAGTACTGTAATATTACTACCAGTCAACAGTGATGGTACTGTAATATTACTACCAGTCAACAGTGATGGTACTGTAGTATTATTACCAGTTAACAGTGATAGTACTGTAGTATTATTACCAGTTAACAGTGATAGTACTGCAGTATTATTACCAGTTAACAGTGATAGTACTGCAGTATTATTACCAGTTAACAGTGATAGTACTACAGTATTATTACCAGTTAACAGTGATAGTACTGTAGTATTACTACCAGTCAACAGTGATGGTACTGTAATATTACTACCAGTCAACAGTGATAGTACTGTAATATTACTACCAGTCAACAGTGATAGTACTGTAATATTACTACCAGTCAACAGTGATGGTACTGTAATATTACTACCAGTCAACAGTGATAGTACTGTAATATTACTACCAGTCAACAGTGATAGTACTGTAATATTACTACCAGTCAACAGTGATAGTACTGTAATATTACTACCAGTCAACAGTGATGGTACTGTAATATTACTACCAGTCAACAGTGATAGTACTGTAATATTACTACCAGTCAACAGTGATGGTACTGTAGTATTACTACCAGTCAACAGTGATAGTACTGCAGTATTATTACCAGTCAACAGTGATAGTACTGTAATATTACTACCAGTCAACAGTGATAGTACTGCAGTATTATTACCAGTCAACAGTGATAGTACTGTAATATTACTACCAGTCAACAGTGATGGTACTGTAGTATTACTACCAGTCAACAGTGATGGTACTGTAATATTACTACCAGTCAACAGTGATGGTACTGTAATATTACTACCAGTCAACAGTAATGGTACTGTAGTATTACTACCAGTCAACAGTGATGGTACTGTAGTATTACTACCAGTCAACAGTGATGGTACTGTAATATTACTACCAGTCAACAGTGATGGTACTGTAATATTACTACCAGTCAACAGTGATGGTACTGTAATATTACTACCAGTCAACAGTGATGGTACTGTAATATTACTACCAGTCAACAGTGATGGTACTGTAATATTACTACCAGTCAACAGTGATGGCACTGTAATATTACTACCAGTCAACAGTGATGGTACTGTAATATTACTACCAGTCAACAGTGATGCTACTGTAATATTACTACCAGTCAACAGTGATGGCACTGTAATATTACTACCAGTCAACAGTGATGGTACTGTAATATTACTACCAGTCAACAGTGATGGCACTGTAATATTACTACCAGTCAACAGTGATGGTACTGTAATATTACTACCAGTCAACAGTGATGGCACTGTAATATTACTACCAGTCAACAGTGATGGCACTGTAATATTACTACCAGTCAACAGTGATGGTACTGTAATATTACTACCAGTCAACAGTGATGGTACTGTAATATTACTACCAGTCAACAGTGATGGTACTGTAATATTACTACCAGTCAACAGTGATGGTACTGTAATATTACTACCAGTCAACAGTGATGGTACTGTAATATTACTACCAGTCAACAGTGATGGTACTGTAATATTACTACCAGTCAACAGTGATAGTACTGCAGTATTCTTACCAGTTAACAGTGATAGTACTACAGTATTATTACCAGTTAACAGTGATAGTACTACCAGTTAACAGTGATAGTACTACAGTATTATTACCAGTTAACAGTGATAGTACTACAGTATTATTACCAGTTAACAGTGATAGTACTACAGTATTATTACCAGTTAACAGTGATAGTACTACAGTATTATTACCAGTTAACAGTGATAGTACTACAGTATTATTACCAGTTAGCAGTGAAAGTACTGCAGTATTATTACCAGTTAACAGTGATAGTACTACCAGTCAACAGTGATAGTACTGCAGTATTATTACCAGTTAACAGTGATAGTACTACAGTATTATTACCAGTTAACAGTGATACAGTGATAGTACTGCAGTATTACTACAGTACCAGTTAACAGTGATAGTACTACAGTATTATTACCAGTTAACAGTGATAGTACTACAGTATTATTACCAGTCAACAGTGATAGTACTACAGTATTATTACCAGTTAACAGTGATAGTACTGCAGTATTATTACCAGTTAACAGTGATAGTACTACAGTATTATTACCAGTTAGCAGTGATAGTACTACAGTATTATTACCAGTTAACAGTGATAGTACTACAGTATTATTACCAGTTAACAGTGATAGTACTGCAGTATTATTACCAGTTAACAGTGATAGTACTACAGTATTATTACCAGTTAACAGTGATAGTACTACAGTATTATTACCAGTCAACAGTGATAGTACTATCAGTTAACAGTGATAGTACTGCGAGTATTGGCCGCAGTTAACAGTGATAGTACTACAGTATTGTGCCAGTCAGCAGTGATGGTACTGCCAGTTAACGGTATTAGTGCTACGGTATTATTACCAGTTAACGATGATAGTACTGCGTGTTATTACCCAGATTAACACGGTGATGGTACTACGGTATTACGATTAACAGTGATAGTGTACTGCAGTATTGTTACCAGTTAACAGTGATGGTACTGCAGTATTACCGTTAACGGTGATAGTACTACAGTATTATTACCGATTAACGGTGATGAGTACTGCAGTATTGTACGGTTAACAGTGATAGTACTGCAGTGATATTACCAGTTAACGGTGATAGTACTGCATTGTGTACCAGTTAACGATGATAGTACTGCGGTGTGTGCTGATTAACGATAGTACCGCGTATTGTATTACCAGTTAACGATGAGCACTACCGTATGTACCAGTTAACAGTGATAGTACTGGTATTGTACCCAGTTAACGGTGGTGTTGCATTATTGTGCTGGTTAGCGTGATAGTGCTAATGTGTACCAATTAACGATGACGGCTGCGATGTTTGCAGTTGTGTGTTGGTATGATGTTGTGCCCATTGTAGTGATTAATTATTAGTCATTCGACATGAATTATGATGATAGTACTCAGTATTCATTGCAGTCATGATTTTTGCGATATTATTGCAGTTAAGCGATGTTGTTGCTGTAGTATTATTTATGATGACGATGATGTGCTTTGATATTATTTGGTGCTGATGTTATTTGCATTGATGCCAGTTGTGGTGATGATATGATATTGCAGACAGCAGTGTTGATGCTGCAGTGCTATTACCATTCAGCGTGATAATGCAAATGACCACCAGTTAGCGTGATAGCGTATGATCATTGGTGATGGTATGCGATGTTTGATTAACGATCATTTTCAATGTGATCAACAGTGACAGTGCCGTGATGGCAGTGGTAATGCGTGATATTGCGAATCAACGTGACCGACGCGTTCGTGCCGATTGATGATGATTAACGTTGTTCTGGTAACGATGACCATTTCGGTATGATGCCAGTGACCAATGTGATGTTGTTGATCAGCGATGATGTGATAACCATGCCGAGTGTGGTGACAGCCTGCGTCTGTTGTTAACATTGATGTGCTAAATAACGTTGCAGTGAGATATTTGCAGTATTCTACGTGATTAACAATGATATTCTAAATCTTAGTGATAGCCTGCAGTGACTATAACATTGCAGTGATATTACTGTATTATTATGATTGCTGACATTATTACTAATCGTTATTCTGATAACAGTGATTATTTTATTATTCTGGTGGCATTGATAGTACTAAATAAATATTGCCAAGTCGAGGCGGGACATTACGATATTAATATGATGTGCGTGATAATTACAGTCAGCAATGATATAAATATTATTTGATTCATGATGATATTCACCATTCCAGTGGTAGTGCTGCAGTGTTATTCCGTTGTTTGATGATGTTGCAGTAATATCTGATGGCGTGATGTGCCTGATAGCCAGTTATGGTGATATTGATATTGTGCGGTGGCGCTGGATGTTCTGTGTATGCCAGTGCAGTGACATTGCATTATTACCAGTCAACGATGATGATGCGTGTCATACCGATGCTGTTAATATCACCGTGTGTGCAGATGGCATGCTGATAAATATTCCGTGTACCAATTGGTAATGTGCACAATGTGTGCAGTTAACAGATAGTACTGCAGTGTGTACGGTGGCATGATGATACTACAGTATTGTGCCAGTTACTTGGTGATAGTGCACCGTATGTACAGTTAACATTGATAGTACTACAGTATTGCAGTTAACGGTGATGGTACTACGATATTGTGCAGTTAGCGGTGATAGTACTGCGTGTGTGCGGTTAACAGTAGATGTACTACGTATTATTACCGTCAACATAGTGATAGTACTGGTATTGCAGTTGGTGATGGTACTGCAGTATTGTACCAGTTAACAGTGATAGTACACAGTATTGTGCAGTCAGCAGTGATAGTACCACAGTGTGTACCAGTTAACAGTGATAAGCCTGCAGTTAACGGTGATAGTACTGCAGTATTATTGCAGTTGGCAGTGATGGTACTGCAGTAACCGCAGTTAACGGTGATAGGCTGCAGTCAACGGTATTAATTACTGCGAGTATTATTGCCAGTTAACGATGGTATTACTGCAGTTAACGGTGATGAGCCTGCGAGTATTATTACCAGTTAACGGTATTAATTACTGCAGTATTGTACCAGTTAACGATGCGATAGTACTACTAATGTGCTGCAGTTAACTTGTTGATAGTACTGCAGTCAACTAGTAGTAGTGCTGCGGTAATGTACGGTTAACGGTGATGTTTACCAGTTAGCAACGGTGATAGTACTACAGTATTGTACCAGTTAACAGTGATGATGCTGCGGTATTTGTACCCAGTTAACAGTGATAATTCCCCAGTCAACAATGATAGTACAGAGTATTATTGCCGGTTAACAGTGATAGTACTACGATTCAACGAAGTGATGATACTACAGTATTGTGCAGTTAACAGTGATAGTACTGCAGTATTATTCAACAGTTAACGGTGATAGTACTACAGTATTACTGATTAACGGTGATAGTACTGCAGTCAACGTGATAGTACGCAGTGTGCAGTTAACAGTATTAAATGCGATATTGTACCGGTTAACGGTATTGTGCTGCAGTATTGTATGATGGCCAGTGACTGACACTGCGTTGTTATTACGATTAACTTGGTGATGTACTACGGTGTACCAGTTAACGATGATAATGCTGCCGGTATTCTTACGATTAACGGTGATAGTACTACGAGTATTGTGCAGTCAACGGTATTTTGCATTGTACCAGTTAGCATTGATAGTACTGCAGTATTGTACCAGTTAACAGTAATAGTACTACGATGTTATTGCCAGTTAGCAATGATCAATCACTACAGTATTATTACCAGTTAACTGATGATAGTACTACCAGTCAACAGTATTATTGCACAGTATTGTACCGATTGGCGGTGACATTACCAGTCAGCAGTGATAGTACTACAGTATTGTACAGTTGAACGGTGATAGTACGAGTATTATTGCCGAGTTAACGGTGATGAGTACAGTGTTGTACCAGTTAACGGTGATAATTCTTTGGTATTGTACCAGTTAACGGTGATGGTACGGTATTGTTGCCAGTTAGCAGTGATAGTACTGCAGTGTGTGCAGTTCGACATTTTCACAGTATTGGCCGATTAACGATGATAGTACTTACGGTATTGTACCAGTTGATGATAGTACTGCCAGTCGGCAGTGATGGTACTCGTTATTGTGCAGTTAACGGTGATGGTACTGCAGTCAACGGTATTGATGGTACTGCAGTATTGTACCCAGTTAACGGTGATGGTACTGCCAGTCAGCGGTGATAGTACTACGGTATTGCAGTTAACGGTGATGGTACTGCAGTGTGTACCAGTTAACGGTATTCGTACTGCAATTATTGTACCAGTTAACGGTGATGAGTACTGCAGTATTGTACGATTAACAGTGATGGTACTGCAATTATTATTACCAGTTAACAGTGATAGTGCTGCGAGTGTATTGCACCAGTCAACAGTGATATTTGCAGTGTACCAGTTAACAGTGATGGTACTACAGTATTGTGCAGTTAACAGTGATAGTACTGCTGTATTATTACCAGTCAGCAGTGGTAGTGCACCACTGGTATTGCAGTTAACGGTGATAGTACTACAGTATTGTACGATTGGCAGTGATAGTGCTGCAGTGTTGTCCACGATTAGCCAGTGATAGTACTACGGTATTATTGCAGTTAACAGTGATGATACTACAATGTGTACCGGTTAACGGTATTGATACTACAGTATTATTGCCAGTTAACGGTATTAGTACTGCAGTATTATTACCGGTCCAACAGTGATGGTACTGGTGTGTACCAAGTTAACAATGATAGTACTACGAGTATTGTACCGGTTAACAGTGATGGTACTACAGTATTGTACCGGTTAACAGTGAGTACTACCAGTATTGTACGGTGGCAGTGATAGTACTACGGTATTGTACCGGTGGCAGTGATAGTACTGCAGTATTGTGCCAGTTAACAGTGATAATTGCACACGGTATTGTACAAGTAACAGTGATAGTACTACAGTATTATTACCAGTTAACAGTGATAGTACTACAGTATTGTACCAGTTAGCAGTGATAGTACACAGTATTGTACCAGTTAACGGTGATAGTACTGCAGTCAGCAGTGATGGTACTGCAGTGGCTATTACCAGTTAACAGTGATAGTACTGCCAGTCAGCAGTGATAGTACTACAGTATTGTGTGCAGTTAACGGTGATGTTGCTGCGGTATTGTTACCGGTTAACAGTGATAGTACTGCAGTATTATTACCAGTTAACAGTGATGGTACTACAGTATTATTGCCAGTTAACGCTGATGGTACTACTGTTGTACCAGTTAACGGTGATAGTACTGCCAGTCAGCAGTGATACCCGTACTACCCGGTATTATTGCGGTCAGCTTATTGATAGTACTGCAGTATTATTGCCAGTCAACAGTGATAGTACTACGGTATTGTACCAGTCAACGGTGATAATTGCTACAGTAGTATTACACCGGTTAACAGTGATAGTACTGCAGTATTGTACCAGTTAACGGTATTAGTACTACAGTATTGTGCAGTTAACAGTGATAGTACTACCAGTCAACAGTGATAGTACTGCGGTATTGCAGTTAACGGTGATGGTACTACGGTATTGTACCAGTCAGCAGTGATGGTACTGCGGTATTTATTGCCAGTCAACAGTGATGGTACTGCAGTATTATTGCCAGTTAACAGTGATAGTACTACGAGTAGTATTACCAGTTAACAGTGATAGTACTACAGTATTGTACCAGTCAACAGTGATAGTACTACGGTATTGTACGATTAGCGGTGATGGTACATTATTATTGCCAGTTAACGGTGAGTACTACGGTATTATTACCAGTTAACAGTGATAGTACTACGGTATTATTACAAGTTAACAGTGATAGTACTAAGGGTATTACCAGTCAACAGTGATAGTACTGCGGTATTGTACCAGTCAACGGTGATAATTACTACCGATGGTATTGCCAGTTAACAGTGATAGTACTGCAGTATTGTACCAGTTAACGATGATAGTACTACAGTATTGTTACCAGTTAACGGTGATAGTACTGCAAGTATTGTACCAGTTAACGGTGATAGTACTACAGTATTATTGCAGTTAACGGTGATAGTACTGCAGTATTGGCTTCTGATTAACGATGATAGTACTACAGTATTGTACCAGTTAACGGTGATAGTACGCGGTATTGTGCGGTTGGCGGTGATAGTACTACGAGTATTATTACCAGTTAACGGTGATGGTACTGCAGTGTGTGCAGTTAACCAGTGATAGTACTACTGATATTATTACCAGTTAACGATAGTACTGCAGTATTGTGCCGGTTAACGGTGATGATGCTGCGGTATTATTACGGTTAACGGTGATAGTACTGCCAGTCAGCAGTGATGAGTACTGCGGTATTGTGCAGTTAACGGTATTAGTACTGCATTATTGTTGCCAGTTAACGGTGATGGTACTGGTATTGCCGGTTGACGGTGAGTGGTACTGCAGTGTGTGCCGGTTAACGGTGATAGTACTGCAGTGTACCGGTTAGCAGTGATGAGTACTACAGTATTGTACCAGTTAACGGTGATGGCTTTTCTGATATTGTACCAGTTAACAGTGATAGTACTGCAGTATTATTACCAGTTAGCATTAGTGCTACGACATTATTACCAGTTAACAGTGATGGTACTGCCAGTCAGCAGTTGATACTGATATTGTACCAGTTAACAGTGATAGTACTGCAGTATTATTACCAGTTAACAGTGATGGTACTGCGGTATTGTGCCGGTTAACGACGTGGTACTGCCGGTCAGCAGTGATAGTACTACAGTATTTGACTACCAGTTAACGGCGTGTACTACGAGTATTATTACCAGTCAACAGTGATAGTACTGCGAGTATTGTGCAGTCAGCAGTGATAGTACTGCAGTATTATCGGTTAACAGTGATGGTACTGCAGTATTATTACCGGTTAACGGTGATAGTACTACCAGTTAACAGTGATAGTACTGCAGTATTATTACCGGTTAACGGTATTAATTACTGCGGTATTGTACCAAGTTAACGGTGATAGTGCTGCCAGTTAACAGTGATAGTACTGCAGGTATTGGCCTGATCAGCAGTGACGATGCAATTATTGTGCAGTTAACATTGATGGTACTGCAGTGTTATTACCAGTCAACGAAAGTGATGAGTACTGCGGTATTGTACCAGTCAGCAGTGATAGTGCTGCAGTATTATTACCAGTTAACCAGTGATGAACACAGTATTTTTGCCGGTTAACGGTAGTAGTACTGCAGTATTATTGCAGTTAACGGTGATAGTACTACAGTATTACCAGTTAACAGTGATAGTACTGCAGTATTATTTCCGGTTAACGGTGATAGTACTGCAGTATTGTACCAGTCAACGAGTGATAGTACTGCGGTATTGCCCAGTTAACAGTGATGGTACTACCCAGTTAACGGTGATAGTACTGCCAGTTAACGATGATAGTGCTACGGTATTATTACCAGTTAACGGTATTAGTACTACAGTATTGTACCAGTTAACAGTGATAGTACTACGAGTATTTGTACCAGTTAACAGTGATAGTACTGCAGTATTATTACCAGTCAACAGTGATAGTACTGCAGTATTGTACCCAGTTGTGATGATGATACTGCCAGTCAGCAGTGATGAGTACTGCAGTATTATTGCCAGTTAACGGTGATAGTACTACCAGTCAGCAGTGATGGTACTGCAGTATTACCAGTCGAAAGCAGTGATAGTACTGCGGTTATTGGCCAGTCAATAGTGATAATTGCTGCGTATTGTGCGGTTAACGGTGATAGTGCTACCGGTATTGTACCAGTTAACATTGATAGTACTGCGGTATTATCTGAAGTTGGCGGTGATGGTACTGCGAGTATTGTTACCAGTCAGCAGTGATAGTTACTGCGAGTATTATTACCAGTCAATAGTGATAGTACTGCATTATTATTGCCAGTTAGCAGTGAATGGTACTGCAGTATTGTACCAGTTAATGTGTACTACGAGTATTGTACCAGTTAACGGTGATAGTACTGCAGTATTTATTACCAGTTAACGGTGATAGTACTGCAGTATTATTGCCAGTTAACAGTGATAGTACTACAGTATTGTACCCAGTTGATGATAATTACTGCGGTAATACCAGTTAACAGTGATGGTACTGCAGTGTGCTTGGTTAACATTGATTAGTACTACAGTATTGTGCCGGATTAGCAGTGATGGTACTACGGTATTGTTACCCAGTTAACAGTGATAGTACTACAGTATTATTGCCAGTTAACGGTGATAGTACTGCAGTCAGCAGTGATGGTACTGCAGTATTGTACCAGTTTAACGGTGATAGTACTGCATTATTGTACCAGTCAGCAGTGATAGTGCTGCAGTATTATTACCAGTTAACCCAGTGATAGTACTACAGTATTGTACCGGTTAACGGTGATGAGTACTGCCAGTCAGCAGTGATTAGTACTGCAGTATTGTGCCAGTTAACAGTGATAGTACTGCGGTATTGCCAGTTAACGGTGATGAGTACTGCAGTGGTATTACCAGTTAACAGTACTGCGATGTGTACCAGTTAGCGGTGATGGTACTGCGTATTGTCGCAGTTAACGGTGATAGTACTGCGGTATTATTGCAGTTGGCAGTGATGGTACTGCAGTATTATTACAGTTAACAGTGATAGTACTGGTATTATTACCAGTTAACGATGATAGTACTGCGGTATTGTTGCCAGTTAACAGTGATGGTACTACAGTATTGTACCAGTTGCTGCAGTGATAGTACTGCAGTATTGTTTACTGATTAACAGTGATAAATACGGTATTATTACCAGTTAACAGTGATAGTACTACAGTATTGTTACCAGTTAACAGTGATAGTACTACGAGTATTGTGCAGTTAACAGTGATGGCTGATGTGTACCAGTTAACGGTGATAGTACTACAGTATTATGCAAGTTAACAGTGATAGTACTGCGTGTGTACAGTTAACGGTGATAGTACTGATGTGTACCAGTTAGTGATGGTACTGCGGTCGGCGGTTGTTGGTGCTGCGGTATTGTACAGTCAGCAGTGATAGTACTGCAGTATTGTACCCGGTTAACAGTGATAGTACTGCGGTATTGTACCGGTTAACGGTGATGGTACTGCCGGTCAGCGGTGATGGTAATTGCAGTGTGTACCAGTTTTAGCAGTGATGGTACTGCGGTGGTATTGCAGTTAGCATTGATAGTACTGCGGTATTATTACCAGTTAACAGTGATAGTACTGCAGTGTACCAGTTGGCGGTGATGAGTGCTGCGGTATTGTACCAGTTAACAGTGATAGTACTGCAGTATTATTACCAGTTAACAGTGATAGTACTGCGGTATTACCAGTTAACGGTGATAGTACTGGTATTGTGCAGTTAACGGTGATGATGCTACGGTATTGTGCCAGTTAACGGTGATGGTACTGCCAGTCGGCGGTGATAGTGCTGCGAGTATTGTACCAGTTAGCAGTGATGGTACTTGCGGTATTGTACCAGTTAACATTGATAGTACTGCGAGTATTACTGATTAACAGTGATAGTACTGCCGGTATTATTACCAGTTAACGGTGATGAGTACTACGAGTATTGTGCCGGTTAACGGTGATGGTACACGATATTGTACCGGTTAACGGTGATAGTACGCAGCATTATTGCAGTTAGCAGTGATAGTACTGCGGTATTATTACCAGTTAACGAGTGATAGTACTACGTGTGTACCCAGTTAACGGTGATAATGCTACAGTATTGTGCAGTTAACGGTGATAGTGCTGCAGTATTGTCTCAGTTAACAGTGATATTACTGCGGTAATGCCAGTTGGCAGTGATGATACTGCAGTATTGCGGTTGGCGGTGATGGTGCTACGAGTATTGTGGTTAACAGTTATGATACGCAGTATTATTACCAGTCAGCAGTGATGAGGTACTACCAGTCAGCAGTGATAGTACTGCAGTATTGATACCAGTTAACGGTGATGAGTACTGCGGTATTATTACCAGTTAACGGTGATAGTGCTGCGGTATTTACCAGTCAACGGTGATAGTACTACAGTTTTATTACCAGTTAACAGTGATAGTACTGCGGTATTGACCGCAGTCAACGGTAGTGATACTGCAGTGTGTACCAGTTAACAGTGATAGTACTACGGTATTATTACCCGAGTTAACGGTGATAGTACTGCGATATTACGGTTAACAGTGATAGTACTGCAGTATTGTCACCGGTTGACATTGAGTAATTGCTGCGGTGTTGTGCGGTTAACCCGGTTATAATTACTGCAGTATTGTTGCGGTTAACGGTGATAGTACTGCGGTATTGTACCGGTTAACGGTGATAGTACTGCAGTATTGTGCCAGTTAACAGTGATAGTACTGCGGTATTGTGCAGTCAGCAGTATTAATTACTGCGGTATTGTACCAGTTAACGGTGATAATTGCTGTGTTATTGCCGGTTAACGGTGATGGTACTACAGTATTATTGCCGGTTAACGGTGATGGTACTGCGAGTATTGTGCCAGTTAACAGTGATAGTACTGCAGTATTATTACCAGTCGGCAGTGATGATATGGTATTGTGCCGGTTAACGGTGATGGTACTACGATATGTACCGGTTAACAGTGATAGTACTACAGTATTATTACCAGTTAACAGTGATAGTACGGTATTATTGCCGGTTAACGGTGATGAGTACTGCGGTATTATTACGGATTTAACAGTGATATTACTGCGGTATTGGCTACCAGTCAGCAGTGATAGTACTGCGGTATTACCAGTTAACGGTGATAGTACTGCAGTATTGTACCAGTTAGCAGTGATAGTACTACGATGTACCCAGTTAACAGTGATAGTACTGCGAGTATTGTGCAGTTAGTGATAGTACTGCGATGTGTACCAGTCAGCAGTGATAGTACTGCGAGTATTATTGCAGTTAACGGTGGTACTGCAGTATTGTACCAGTTAACGGTAGTACTACAGTATTATTACCGGTTAACGGTGTGCTACAATTATTATTGCAGTTAACGGTGATGAGTACTGTGGTAACATTACCGATTAACAGTGATAGTACCGCGTGTGTACCGGTGGTGATAGTACTGCGGTATTGTGCCGATTGATGAGTACTAATGTATTGCCGGTTAACGCGGTATTAGTACTGCAGTATTGTACAGTTAACATTGATAGTACTGCGGTATTGTACCCGGTTAACGGTGATGGTACTGCGGTAGTCTCACTGATCAGCCAGTGATAGTACTGATCCAGCAGTGATGAGTACTGCAGTGTACCAGTTAACGGTGATGGTACTGCGGTATTATTGCAGTCAGCAGTGATAGTACTGCCAGTCGGCAGTGATAGTACTACGATGGTATTGCCAGTTAACGGTGATAGTACTGCAATTATTGTACCGGTTAACGGTGATGGTACTGGTATTGTGCAGTTAGCTGGTAATTGCTGCGGTATTATTGCCAGTTAACGGTGATAGTACTGGTATTTATTGCCAGTTAACGGTGATGAGTACTACAGTATTGCCGGTTAACAGTGATGAGTACTACGGTATTATTACTGCCAGTTAACAGTGATAGTGCTACATTATTGTACCAGTTAACAGTGATAGTACTACCAGTCAACGAACATTAGTGCTACAGTATTATTACCGGTTAACGGTGATAATTGCGGTACCAGTCAACGGTGATGGTACTGCAGTATTGCCAGTTAACGGTGATAGTGCACAGTATTGTACCAGTTAACCCAGTGATAGTACTACCAGTCAGCAGTATTAGTACTGCGGTATTTTATTGCCAGTTAACGGTGATGGTTCTACGGTATTGTACAGTTAACGGTATTAGTACTGCAGTAGCCCGTACCAGTTAACAGTGCTGCGGTATTATTGCCAGTTAACGGTATTAGGTACTGCGGTATTATTACCAGTTAACGGTGATGAGACTGCGGTATTGTACCGGTTAACGGTGATAGTACTGCGATATTATTACCAGTTAACGGTGATAGTACTACAGTATTATTGCCAGTTAACTTGGTGATAGTACTGCGGTATTGTTACCAGTTAACGGTGATATTTTACGGTATTGTGCCAGTTAACGGTGATGAGTACTGCAGTATTATTGCCAGTTAACAGTGATAATTACTGCGAGTATTATCTCAGTTAACGGTGATGGTACTGCAGTATTGCCAGTTAACGTGATAGTACTGATATTGTACCAGTTAACGGTGATAGTGCTACAGTATTGTACCAGTTAACAGTGATAGTACTACATTATTGCAGTTAACGGTGATGGTACTGCGGTATTGTACCAGTTAACAGTGATAGTACTACAGTATTGTACCGGTTAGCAGTGATAGTACTGCCAGTCAACGGTATTAGTACTACAGTATTGTACCAGTTAACAGTGATAGTGCTGCGAGTATTGTGCAGTTAACAGTGATGGTACTACGGTCAACGGTGATAGTAGTACATTATTGTACCGGTTAACGGTATTAGTACTGCGGTATTATTCTCAGTTAACGGTATTACTGCAGTGTTATTACCAGTTAACAGTGATATTTTTGCGATATTGTACCGGTTAACGGTGATAGTACTGCAGTATTGTTACTGATTAACAGTGATAATTACTGCAGTATTGTACCAGTTAACGGTGATAGTACTACAGTATTGTGCAGTTAACAGTGATAGTACTACGATATGTACCCGGTTAACGGTGATAGTACCACCAGTCAGCGTGAGTAATGCTGCAGTATTATTAACGGTTAACGGTGATAACAATACTGCAGTATTATTGCAGTTAACAGTGATAGTACTGCGTATTACCAGTTAACAGTGATAGTACTGCAGTATTGTACCGATTAAAGTGATAGTACTGCAGTATTATTACCAGTTAACGGTGATAGGCACTGCAGTATTGTACTTGATTAACATTGATAGTACTATGTATTATTACCCGGTGCAACAGTGATAGTACTGCAGTATTGGCACCAGTTAACAGTGATAATTGCTGCAGTATTGTACCAGTTAACGGTGATGAGTACTACGAGAAGTTATTATTGCCGGTTAACGGTGATGGTCTGCGGTATTATTGCCGATTAACGGTGATGATGCTGCGATATTCAGTTAACAGTGATAGTACTACAGTATTATTACCAGTTAACAGTGATAGTACTACGGTATTATTACCAGTTAGCAGTTATGGTACTGCGATATTATTACCAGTCAGCATTGATAGTACTGCCAGTCAGCAGTGAGTACTACGGTGGCCAATACCAGTTAACGGTGATGATGCTACAGTATTGTACCAGTTAACGGTTGATGGTACTGGTATTGTACCAGTTAACAGTGATAATGCTGCGGTGTGTACCAGTCAACGGTGATGGTACTGCGGGTTTTGTACAGTTAACCGGTGATAGTGCTGCGGTATTGTGCAGTCAACGGTATTAATTACTGCAGTGTGTACCCAGTTAACGTGGTAGTACTGCGGTATTATTGCAGTTGGCAGTGATAGTACTACAGTATTGTACCAGTTAGCAGTGATAGTACTGCGATGTGTACCAGTTAACGGTGATAGTACTGCAATTATTATTGCAGTTAACAGTATTAATTACTGCGGTATTGCAGTTAACGGTGATGGTACTGCAGTATTATTACCAGTTAACGGTTCCTTAGTACTTGGTATTTATTACCAGTTAACGGTGATAGTACTACGGTATTGTACCCGGACTGTGATGAGTGCTGTAGTATTATTACCAGTTAACAGTATTAGTACTGCAGTATTATTACCAGTCAACAGTGATAATTACTGCAGTGTGTACGATTAACAGTGATAGTACTACAGTATTGTACCAGTTAACATTGATAGTACTGCAGTATTGTGCAGTTAACGGTGATAGCCTGCAGTATTAATACCAGTTAACGGTGATGATGCTACGTGTTGTACCCAGTCAACAGTGATATACTGCGATATTGTACCAGTTAACAGTGATGAGTACTGCAGTATTGTGCCAGTTAACAGTGATAGTACTACGGTATTGTACCAGTTAACGGTGATGATACTACAGTGTGTACCCGGTTAACAAGTGATAGTACTGCAGTATTATTACCAGTTAACAGTGATAGTACTGCGGTATTGTTGCAGTCAGCAGTGATAGTACTGCAGTATTATTGCAGTTAACAGTGAGTACTACAGTATTGTACAGAGTTAACAGTGATAGTAAGTATTGTACCAGTTAACAGTGATAGTACTACAGTATTATTACCAGTTAGTGATAGTACTACCAGTCAACAGTGATAGTACTGCAGTATTATTACCAGTTAACAGTGATAGTACTGCAGTATTATTACCAGTTAACAGTGATAGTACTGCAGTATTACCAGTTAACAGTGATAGTACTGCAGTATTATTACCAGTTAACAGTGATAGTACTACAGTATTATTACCAGTTAACAGTGATAGTACTGCAGTATTATTACCAGTTAACAGTGATAGTACTATGTATTATTACCAGTTAACAGTGATAGTACTGCAGTATTATTACCAGTTAACAGTGATAGTACTACAGTATTATTACCAGTTAACAGTGATAGTACTACAGTATTATTACCAGTTAACAGTGATAGTACTACAGTATTATTACCAGTTAACAGTGATAGTACTGCAGTATTATTACCAGTCAACAGTGATAGTACTACAGTATTATTACCAGTTAACAGTGATAGTACTGCAGTATTATTACCAGTTAACAGTGATATAGTACTACAGTATTATTACCAGTCAACAGTGATAGTACTACCAGTCAACAGTGATAGTACTACAGTATTATTACCAGTTAACAGTGATAGTACTACAGTATTATTACCAGTTAACAGTGATAGTACTGCAGTAGTACAGTCAACAGTGATAGTACTACAGTTTTATTACCAGTTAACAGTGATAGTACTGCAGTATTATTACCAGTCAACAGTGATAGTACTACAGTATTATTACCAGTTAACAGTGATAGTACTACAGTATTATTACCAGTTAACAGTGATAGTACTACAGTATTATTACCAGTTAACAGTGATAGTACTGCAGTATTATTACCAGTTAACAGTGATAGTACTACAGTATTATTACCAGTTAACAGTTATAGTACTACAGTATTATTACCAGTTAACAGTGATAGTACTACAGTATTATTACCAGTTAACAGTGATAGTACTGCAGTATTATTACCAGTTAACAGTGATAGTACTGCAGTATTATTACCAGTCAACAGTGATAGTACTGCAGTATTATTACCAGTTAACAGTGATAGTACTACAGTATTATTACCAGTTAACAGTGATAGTACTACAGTATTATTACCAGTTAACAGTGATAGTACTGCAGTATTATTACCAGTTAACAGTGATAGTACTGCAGTATTATTACCAGTCAACAGTGATAGTACTGCAGTATTATTACCAGTTAACAGTGATAGTACTACAGTATTATTACCAGTTAACAGTGATAGTACTACAGTATTATTACCAGTTAACAGTGATAGTACTACAGTATTATTACCAGTTAACAGTGATAGTACTGCAGTATTATTACCAGTTAACAGTGATAGTACTGCAGTATTATTACCAGTCAACAGTGATAGTACTGCAGTATTATTACCAGTTAACAGTGATAGTACTACAGTATTATTACCAGTTAACAGTGATAGTACTACAGTATTATTACCAGTTAACAGTGATAGTACTGCAGTATTTTACCAGTTAACAGTGATAGTACTGCAGTATTATTACCAGTCAACAGTGATAGTACTGCAGTATTATTACCAGTTAACAGTGATAGTACTACAGTATTATTACCAGTTAACAGTGATAGTACTACAGTATTATTACCAGTTAACAGTGATAGTACTACAGTATTATTACCAGTTAACAGTGATAGTACTGCAGTATTATTACCAGTTAACAGTGATAGTACTGCAGTATTATTACCAGTCAACAGTGATAGTACTGCAGTATTATTACCAGTTAACAGTGATAGTACTACAATATTATTACCAGTTAACAGTGATAGTACTACAGTATTATTACCAGTTAACATTGATAGTACTGCAGTATTATTACCAGTTAACAGTGATAGTACTGCAGTATTATTACCAGTCAACAGTGATAGTACTACCAGTCAACAGTGATAGTACTACAGTATTATTACCAGTTAACAGTGATAGTACTGCAGTATTATTACCAGTCAACAGTGATAGCTACCAGGTGTACCGGTTAACGGTGATAGTACGCAGTATTGTACCAGTTAACGGTGATAATTGCTGCAGTGTGCCAATGCCAGTCAACGATGATAGTGCACAGTATTACTACCAGTCAACAGTGATAGTACTACAGTATTATTACCAGTTAACAGTGATAGTACTACAGTATTATTACCAGTTAACAGTGATAGTACTACAGTATTATTACCAGTTAACAGTGATAGTACTGCAGTATTATTACCAGTTAACAGTGATAGTACTACAGTATTATTACCAGTTAACAGTGATAGTACTACAGTATTATTACCAGTTAACAGTGATAGTACTACAGTATTATTACCAGTTAACAGTGATAGTACTACAGTATTATTACCAGTTAACAGTGATAGTACTACCAGTCAACAGTGATAGTACTACAGTATTATTACCAGTTAACAGTGATAGTACTGCAGTATTACCAGTCAACAGTGATAGTACTACAGTATTATTACCAGTTAACAGTGATAGTACTACAGTATTATTACCAGTTAACAGTGATAGTACTACCAGTCAACAGTGATAGTACTACAGTATTATTACCAGTTAACAGTGATAGTTCTACAGTATTATTACCAGTTAACAGTGATAGTACTGCAGTATTATTACCAGTTAACAGTACTGCAGTATTATTACCAGTTAACAGTGATAGTACTGCAGTATTATTACCAGTTAACAGTGATAGAACTGCAGTATTATTACCAGTTAACAGTGATAGTACTGCAGTATTATTACCAGTTAACAGTGATAGTACTACAGTATTATTACCAGTTAACAGTGATAGTACTGCAGTATTATTACCAGTTAACAGTGATAGTACTACAGTATTATTACCAGTTAACAGTGATAGTACTGCAGTATTATTACCAGTTAACAGTGATAGTACTGCAGTATTATTACCAGTTAACAGTGATAGTACTACAGTATTATTACCAGTTAACAGTGATAGTACTACAGTATTATTACCAGTTAACAGTGATAGTACTACAGTATTATTACCAGTTAACAGTGATAGTACTACAGTATTATTACCAGTTAACAGTGATAGTACTGCAGTATTATTACCAGTTAACAGTGATAGTACTACAGTATTATTACCAGTTAACAGTGATAGTACTACCAGTCAACAGTGATAGTACTACAGTATTATTACCAGTTAACAGTGATAGTACTGCAGTATTATTACCAGTTAACAGTGATAGTACTACCAGTCAACAGTGATAGTAGTACAGTATTATTACCAGTTAACAGTGATAGTACTGCAGTATTATTACCAGTTAACAGTGATAGTACTGCAGTATTATTACCAGTTAACAGTGATAGTACTGCAGTATTATTACCAGTTAACAGTGATAGTACTGCAGTATTATTACCAGTTAACAGTGATAGTACTGCAGTATTATTACCAGTTAACAGTGATAGTACTACAGTATTATTACCAGTTAACAGTGATAGTACTACAGTATTATTACCAGTTAACAGTGATAGTACTACCAGTCAACAGTGATAGTACTGCAGTATTATTAACAGTTAACAGTGATAGTACTGCAGTATTATTACCAGTTAACAGTGATAGTACTGCAGTATTACCAGTTAACAGTGATAGTACTGCAGTATTATTACCAGTTAAGTGATAGTACTACAGTATTATTACCAGTTAACAGTGATAGTACTGCAGTATTATTACCAGTTAACAGTGATAGTACTATGTATTATTACCAGTTAACAGTGATAGTACTGCAGTATTATTACCAGTTAACAGTGATAGTACTACAGTATTATTACCAGTTAACAGTGATAGTACTACAGTATTATTACCAGTTAACAGTGATAGTACTGCAGTATTATTACCAGTTAACAGTGATAGTACTGCAGTATTATTACCAGTTAACAGTGATAGTACTACAGTATTATTACCAGTTAACAGTGATAGTACTACAGTATTATTACCAGTTAACAGTTATAGTACTGCAGTATTATTACCAGTCAACAGTGATAGTACTACCAGTCAACAGTGATAGTACTACAGTATTATTACCAGTTAACAGTGATAGTACTACAGTATTATTACCAGTTAACAGTGATAGTACTACAGTATTATTACCAGTTAACAGTGATAGTACTGCAGTATTATTACCAGTCAACAGTGATAGTACTACAGTTTTATTACCAGTTAACAGTGATAGTACTGCAGTATTATTACCAGTCAACAGTGATAGTACTACAGTATTATTACCAGTTAACAGTGATAGTACTGCAGTATTATTACCAGTTAACAGTGATAGTACTACAGTATTATTACCAGTTAACAGTGATAGTACTACAGTATTATTACCAGTTAACAGTGATAGTACTACAGTATTATTACCAGTTAACAGTGATAGTACTGCAGTATTATTACCAGTTAACAGTGATAGTACTACAGTATTATTACCAGTTAACAGTTATAGTACTACAGTATTATTACCAGTTAACAGTGATAGTACTACAGTATTATTACCAGTTAACTGTGATAGTACTGCAGTATTATTACCAGTTAACAGTGATAGTACTGCAGTATTATTACCAGTCAACAGTGATAGTACTGCAGTATTATTACCAGTTAACAGTGATAGTACTACAGTATTATTACCAGTTAACAGTGATAGTACTACAGTATTATTACCAGTTAACAGTGATAGTACTGCAGTATTATTACCAGTTAACAGTGATAGTACTGCAGTATTATTACCAGTCAACAGTGATAGTACTGCAGTATTATTACCAGTTAACAGTGATAGTACTACAGTATTATTACCAGTTAACAGTGATAGTACTACAGTATTATTACCAGTTAACAGTGATAGTACTACAGTATTATTACCAGTTAACAGTGATAGTACTGCAGTATTATTACCAGTTAACAGTGATAGTACTGCAGTATTATTACCAGTCAACAGTGATAGTACTGCAGTATTATTACCAGTTAACAGTGATAGTACTACAGTATTATTACCAGTTAACAGTGATAGTACTACAGTATTATTACCAGTTAACAGTGATAGTACTGCAGTATTATTACCAGTTAACAGTGATAGTACTGCAGTATTATTACCAGTCAACAGTGATAGTACTGCAGTATTATTACCAGTTAACAGTGATAGTACTACAGTATTATTACCAGTTAACAGTGATAGTACTACAGTATTATTACCAGTTAACAGTGATAGTACTACCAGTCAACAGTGATAGTACTACAGTATTATTACCAGTTAACAGTGATAGTACTGCAGTATTATTACCAGTCAACAGTGATAGTACTACAGTATTATTACCAGTTAACAGTGATAGTACTACAGTATTATTACCAGTTAACAGTGATAGTACTACCAGTCAACAGTGATAGTACTACAGTATTATTACCAGTTAACAGTGATAGTACTACAGTATTATTACCAGTTAACAGTGATAGTACTGCAGTATTATTTCCAGTTAACAGTGATAGTACTACAGTATTATTACCAGTCAACAGTGATAGTACTGCAGTATTATTACCAGTTAACAGTGATAGTACTACCAGTTAACAGTGATAGTACTACCAGTTAACAGTGATAGTACTACAGTATTATTACCAGTTAACAGTGATAGTACTACAGTATTATTACCAGTTAACAGTGATAGTACTACAGTATTATTACCAGTTAACAGTGATAGTACTACAGTATTATTACCAGTCAACAGTGATAGTACTACAGTATTATTACCAGTTAACAGTGATAGTACTACCAGTCAACAGTGATAGTACTACAGTATTATTACCAGTTAACAGTGATAGTACTACCAGTCAACAGTGATAGTACTACAGTATTATTACCAGTCAACAGTGATAGTACTGCAGTATTATTACCAGTCAATAGTGATAGTACTGCAGTATTATTACCAGTTAACAGTGATAGTACTACAGTATTATTACCAGTTAACAGTGATAGTACTGCAGTATTATTACCAGTTAACAGTGATAGTACTGCAGTATTATTACCAGTCAACAGTGATAGTACTGCAGTATTATTACCAGTCAATAGTGATAGTACTGCAGTATTATTACCAGTTAACAGTGATAGTACTACAGTATTATTACCAGTTAACAGTGATAGTACTACAGTATTATTACCAGTTAACAGTGATAGTACTACAGTATTATTACTAGTTAACAGTGATAGTACTACAGTATTATTACCAGTTAACAGTGATAGTACTACAGTATTATTACCAGTTAACAGTGATAGTACTGCAGTATTATTACCAGTTAACAGTGATAGTACTACAGTATTATTACCAGTTAACAGTGATAGTACTACAGTATTATTACCAGTTAACAGTGATAGTACTACAGTATTATTACCAGTTAACAGTGATAGTACTACAGTATTATTACCAGTTAACAGTGATAGTACTACCAGTCAACAGTGATAGTACTACAGTATTATTACCAGTTAACAGTGATAGTACTGCAGTATTATTACCAGTCAACAGTGATAGTACTACAGTATTATTACCAGTTAACAGTGATAGTACTACAGTATTATTACCAGTTAACAGTGATAGTACTACCAGTCAACAGTGATAGTACTACAGTATTATTACCAGTTAACAGTGATAGTACTACAGTATTATTACCAGTTAACAGTGATAGTACTGCAGTATTATTACCAGTTAACAGTACTGCAGTATTATTACCAGTTAACAGTGATAGTACTGCAGTATTATTACCAGTTAACAGTGATAGTACTGCAGTATTATTACCAGTTAACAGTGATAGTACTGCAGTATTATTACCAGTTAACAGTGATAGTACTACAGTATTATTACCAGTTAACAGTGATAGTACTGCAGTATTATTACCAGTTAACAGTGATAGTACTACAGTATTATTACCAGTTAACAGTGATAGTATTTTATTTTTTTTATTATCACACCGGCCGATTCCCACCAAGGCAGGGTGGCCCGAAAAAGAAAAACTTTCACCATCATTCACTCCATCACTGTCTTGCCAGAAGGGTGCTTTACACTACAGTTTTTAAACTGCAACATTAACACCCCTCCTTCAGAGTGCAGGCACTGTACTTCCCATCTCCAGGACTCAAGTCCGGCCTGCCGGTTTCCCTGAATCCCTTCATAAATGTTACTTTGCTCACACTCCAACAGCACGTCAAGTATTAAAAACCATTTGTCTCCATTCACTCCTATCAAACACGCTCAAGCATGCCTGCTGGAAGTCCAAGCCCCTCGCACACAAAACCTCCTTTACCCCCTCCCTCCAACCCTTCCTAGGCCGACCCCTACCCCGCCTTCCTTCCACTACAGACTGATACACTCTTGAAGTCATTCTGTTTCGCTCCATTCTCTCTACATGTCCGAACCACCTCAACAACCCTTCCTCAGCCCTCTGGACAACAGTTTTGGTAATCCCGCACCTCCTCCTAACTTCCAAACTACGAATTCTCTGCATTATATTCACACCACACATTGCCCTCAGACATGACATCTCCACTGCCTCCAGCCTTCTCCTCGCTGCAACATTCATCACCCACGCTTCACACCCATATAAGAGCGTTGGTAAAACTATACTCTCATACATTCCCCTCTTTGCCTCCAAGGACAAAGTTCTTTGTCTCCACAGACTCCTAAGTGCACCACTCACTCTTTTTCCCTCATCAATTCTATGATTCACCTCATCTTTCATAGACCCATCCGCTGACACGTCCACTCCCAAATATCTGAATACGTTCACCTCCTCCATACTCTCTCCCTCCAATCTGATATTCAATCTTTCATCACCTAATCTTTTTGTTATCCTCATAACCTTACTCTTTCCTGTATTCACCTTTAATTTTCTTCTTTTGCACACCCTACCAAATTCATCCACCAATCTCTGCAACTTCTCTTCAGAATCTCCCAAGAGCACAGTGTCATCAGCAAAGAGCAGCTGTGACAACTCCCACTTTGTGTGTGATTCTTTATCTTTTAACTCCACGCCTCTTGCCAAGACCCTCGCATTTACTTCTCTTACAACCCCATCTATAAATATATTAAACAACCACGGTGACATCACACATCCTTGTCTAAGTCCTACTTTTACTGGGAAAAAATTTCCCTCTTTCCTACATACTCTAACTTGAGCCTCACTATCCTCGTAAAAACTCTTCACTGCTTTCAGTAACCTACCTCCTACACCATACACTTGCAACATCTGCCACATTGCCCCCCTATCCACCCTGTCATACGCCTTTTCCAAATCCATAAATGCCAGTACTGCAGTATTATTACCAGTTAACAGTGATAGTACTGCAGTATTATTACCAGTTAACAGTGATAGTACTACAGTATTATTACCAGTTAACAGTGATAGTACTACAGTATTATTACCAGTTAACAGTGATAGTACTACAGTATTATTACCAGTTAACAGTGATAGTACTACAGTATTATTACCAGTTAACAGTGATAGTACTGCAGTATTATTACCAGTTAACAGTGATAGTACTACAGTATTATTACCAGTTAAGTGATAGTACTACCAGTCAACAGTGATAGTACTACAGTATTATTACCAGTCAACAGTGATAGTACTACAGTATTATTACCAGTTAACAGTGATAGTACTGCAGTATTATTACCAGTTAACAGTGATAGTACTACCAGTCAACAGTGATAGTAGTACAGTATTATTACCAGTTAACAGTGATAGTACTACAGTATTATTACCAGTTAACAGTGATAGTACTGCAGTATTATTACCAGTTAACAGTGATAGTACTGCAGTATTATTACCAGTTAACAGTGATAGTACTGCAGTATTATTACCAGTTAACAGTGATAGTACTGCAGTATTATTACCAGTTAACAGTGATAGTACTGCAGTATTATTACCAGTTAACAGTGATAGTACTACAGTATTATTACCAGTTAACAGTGATAGTACTACAGTATTATTACCAGTTAACAGTGATAGTACTACCAGTCAACAGTGATAGTACTGCAGTATTATTACCAGTTAACAGTGATAGTACTGCAGTATTATTACCAGTTAACAGTGATAGTACTGCAGTATTACCAGTTAACAGTGATAGTACTGCAGTATTATTACCAGTTAACAGTGATAGTACTACAGTATTATTACCAGTTAACAGTGATAGTACTGCAGTATTATTACCAGTTAACAGTGATAGTACTATGTATTATTACCAGTTAACAGTGATAGTACTGCAGTATTATTACCAGTTAACAGTGATAGTACTACAGTATTATTACCAGTTAACAGTGATAGTACTACAGTATTATTACCAGTTAACAGTGATAGTACTGCAGTATTATTACCAGTTAACAGTGATAGTACTGCAGTATTATTACCAGTTAACAGTGATAGTACTACAGTATTATTACCAGTTAACAGTGATAGTACTACAGTATTATTACCAGTTAACAGTTATAGTACTGCAGTATTATTACCAGTCAACAGTGATAGTACTACCAGTCAACAGTGATAGTACTACAGTATTATTACCAGTTAACAGTGATAGTACTACAGTATTATTACCAGTTAACAGTGATAGTACTGCAGTATTATTACCAGTCAACAGTGATAGTACTACAGTTTTATTACCAGTTAACAGTGATAGTACTGCAGTATTATTACCAGTCAACAGTGATAGTACTACAGTATTATTACCAGTTAACAGTGATAGTACTACAGTATTATTACCAGTTAACAGTGATAGTACTACAGTATTATTACCAGTTAACAGTGATAGTACTGCAGTATTATTACCAGTTAACAGTGATAGTACTGCAGTATTATTACCAGTCAACAGTGATAGTACTGCAGTATTATTACCAGTTAACAGTGATAGTACTACAGTATTATTACCAGTTAACAGTGATAGTACTACAGTATTATTACCAGTTAACAGTGATAGTACTACAGTATTATTACCAGTTAACAGTGATAGTACTGCAGTATTATTACCAGTTAACAGTGATAGTACTGCAGTATTATTACCAGTCAACAGTGATAGTACTGCAGTATTATTACCAGTTAACAGTGATAGTACTACAGTATTATTACCAGTTAACAGTGATAGTACTACAGTATTATTACCAGTTAACAGTGATAGTACTGCAGTATTATTACCAGTTAACAGTGATAGTACTGCAGTATTATTACCAGTCAACAGTGATAGTACTGCAGTATTATTACCAGTTAACAGTGATAGTACTACAGTATTATTACCAGTTAACAGTGATAGTACTACAGTATTATTACCAGTTAACAGTGATAGTACTACAGTATTATTACCAGTTAACAGTGATAGTACTGCAGTATTATTACCAGTTAACAGTGATAGTACTGCAGTATTATTACCAGTCAACAGTGATAGTACTGCAGTATTATTACCAGTTAACAGTGATAGTACTACAATATTATTACCAGTTAACAGTGATAGTACTACAGTATTATTACCAGTTAACATTGATAGTACTGCAGTATTATTACCAGTTAACAGTGATAGTACTGCAGTATTATTACCAGTCAACAGTGATAGTACTACCAGTCAACAGTGATAGTACTACAGTATTATTACCAGTTAACAGTGATAGTACTGCAGTATTATTACCAGTCAACAGTGATAGTACTACCAGTCAACAGTGATAGTACTACAGTATTATTACCAGTTAACAGTGATAGTACTACAGTATTATTACCAGTTAACAGTGATAGTACTACAGTATTATTACCAGTTAACAGTGATAGTACTGCAGTATTATTACCAGTTAACAGTGATAGTACTACAGTATTATTACCAGTTAACAGTGATAGTACTACAGTATTATTACCAGTTAACAGTGATAGTACTACAGTATTATTACCAGTTAACAGTGATAGTACTACAGTATTATTACCAGTTAACAGTGATAGTACTACCAGTCAACAGTGATAGTACTACAGTATTATTACCAGTTAACAGTGATAGTACTGCAGTATTATTACCAGTCAACAGTGATAGTACTACAGTATTATTACCAGTTAACAGTGATAGTACTACAGTATTATTACCAGTTAACAGTGATAGTACTACCAGTCAACAGTGATAGTACTACAGTATTATTACCAGTTAACAGTGATAGTACTACAGTATTATTACCAGTTAACAGTGATAGTACTGCAGTATTATTACCAGTTAACAGTACTGCAGTATTATTACCAGTTAACAGTGATAGTACTGCAGTATTATTACCAGTTAACAGTGATAGTACTGCAGTATTATTACCAGTTAACAGTGATAGTACTGCAGTATTATTACCAGTTAACAGTGATAGTACTACAGTATTATTACCAGTTAACAGTGATAGTACTGCAGTATTATTACCAGTTAACAGTGATAGTACTACAGTATTATTACCAGTTAACAGTGATAGTACTGCAGTATTATTACCAGTTAACAGTGATAGTACTGCAGTATTATTACCAGTTAACAGTGATAGTACTACAGTATTATTACCAGTTAACAGTGATAGTACTACAGTATTATTACCAGTTAACAGTGATAGTACTACAGTATTATTACCAGTTAACAGTGATAGTACTACAGTATTATTACCAGTTAACAGTGATAGTACTGCAGTATTATTACCAGTTAACAGTGATAGTACTACAGTATTATTACCAGTTAAGTGATAGTACTACCAGTCAACAGTGATAGTACTACAGTATTATTACCAGTCAACAGTGATAGTACTACAGTATTATTACCAGTTAACAGTGATAGTACTGCAGTATTATTACCAGTTAACAGTGATAGTACTACCAGTCAACAGTGATAGTAGTACAGTATTATTACCAGTTAACAGTGATAGTACTACAGTATTATTACCAGTTAACAGTGATAGTACTGCAGTATTATTACCAGTTAACAGTGATAGTACTGCAGTATTATTACCAGTTAACAGTGATAGTACTGCAGTATTATTACCAGTTAACAGTGATAGTACTGCAGTATTATTACCAGTTAACAGTGATAGTACTGCAGTATTATTACCAGTTAACAGTGATAGTACTACAGTATTATTACCAGTTAACAGTGATAGTACTACAGTATTATTACCAGTTAACAGTGATAGTACTACCAGTCAACAGTGATAGTACTGCAGTATTATTACCAGTTAACAGTGATAGTACTGCAGTATTATTACCAGTTAACAGTGATAGTACTGCAGTATTACCAGTTAACAGTGATAGTACTGCAGTATTATTACCAGTTAAGTGATAGTACTACAGTATTATTACCAGTTAACAGTGATAGTACTGCAGTATTATTACCAGTTAACAGTGATAGTACTATGTATTATTACCAGTTAACAGTGATAGTACTGCAGTATTATTACCAGTTAACAGTGATAGTACTACAGTATTATTACCAGTTAACAGTGATAGTACTACAGTATTATTACCAGTTAACAGTGATAGTACTGCAGTATTATTACCAGTTAACAGTGATAGTACTGCAGTATTATTACCAGTTAACAGTGATAGTACTACAGTATTATTACCAGTTAACAGTGATAGTACTACAGTATTATTACCAGTTAACAATGATAGTACTGGAGTATTATTACCAGTCAACAGTGATAGTACTACCAGTCAACAGTGATAGTACTACAGTATTATTACCAGTTAACAGTGATAGTACTACAGTATTATTACCAGTTAACAGTGATAGTACTGCAGTATTATTACCAGTCAACAGTGATAGTACTACAGTTTTATTACCAGTTAACAGTGATAGTACTGCAGTATTATTACCAGTCAACAGTGATAGTACTACAGTATTATTACCAGTTAACAGTGATAGTACTACAGTATTATTACCAGTTAACAGTGATAGTACTACAGTATTATTACCAGTTAACAGTGATAGTACTGCAGTATTATTACCAGTTAACAGTGATAGTACTACAGTATTATTACCAGTTAACAGTTATAGTACTACAGTATTATTACCAGTTAACAGTGATAGTACTACAGTATTATTACCAGTTAACTGTGATAGTACTGCAGTATTATTACCAGTTAACAGTGATAGTACTGCAGTATTATTACCAGTCAACAGTGATAGTACTGCAGTATTATTACCAGTTAACAGTGATAGTACTACAGTATTATTACCAGTTAACAGTGATAGTACTACAGTATTATTACCAGTTAACAGTGATAGTACTGCAGTATTATTACCAGTTAACAGTGATAGTACTGCAGTATTATTACCAGTCAACAGTGATAGTACTGCAGTATTATTACCAGTTAACAGTGATAGTACTACAGTATTATTACCAGTTAACAGTGATAGTACTACAGTATTATTACCAGTTAACAGTGATAGTACTACAGTATTATTACCAGTTAACAGTGATAGTACTGCAGTATTATTACCAGTTAACAGTGATAGTACTGCAGTATTATTACCAGTCAACAGTGATAGTACTGCAGTATTATTACCAGTTAACAGTGATAGTACTACAGTATTATTACCAGTTAACAGTGATAGTACTACAGTATTATTACCAGTTAACAGTGATAGTACTACAGTATTATTACCAGTTAACAGTGATAGTACTGCTGTATTATTACCAGTCAACAGTGATAGTACTGCAGTATTATTACCAGTTAACAGTGATAGTACTACAGTATTATTACCAGTTAACAGTGATAGTACTACAGTATTATTACCAGTTAACAGTGATAGTACTACAGTATTATTACCAGTTAACAGTGATAGTACTGCAGTATTATTACCAGTTAACAGTGATAGTACTGCAGTATTATTACCAGTTAACAGTGATAGTACTGCAGTATTATTACCAGTTAACAGTGATAGTACTACAGTATTATTACCAGTTAACAGTGATAGTACTACAGTATTATTACCAGTTAACAGTGATAGTACTGCAGTATTATTACCAGTTAACAGTGATAGTACTGCAGTATTATTACCAGTTAACAGTGATAGTACTACCAGTCAACAGTGATAGTACTACAGTATTATTACCAGTTAACAGTGATAGTACTGCAGTATTATTACCAGTTAACAGTGATAGTACTACAGTATTATTACCAGTTAACAGTGATAGTACTACAGTATTATTACCAGTTAACAGTGATAGTACTACAGTATTATTACCAGTTAACAGTGATAGTACTGCAGTATTATTACCAGTTAACAGTGATAGTACTACAGTATTATTACCAGTTAACAGTGATAGTACTGCAGTATTATTACCAGTTAACAGTGATAGTACTACAGTATTATTACCAGTCAACAGTGATAGTACTGCAGTATTATTACCAGTTAACAGTGATAGTACTGCAGTATTATTACCAGTTAACAGTGATAGTACTACAGTATTACCAGTTAACAGTGATAGTACGGCAGTATTATTACCAGTTAACAGTGATAGTACTACAGTATTATTACCAGTTAACAGTGATAGTATTATTACCAGTTAACAGTGATAGTACTACAGTATTATTACCAGTTAACAGTGATAGTACTGCAGTATTATTACCAGTTAACAGTGATAGTACTACAGTATTATTACCAGTTAACAGTGATAGTACTGCAGTATTATTACCAGTTAACAGTGATAGTACTACAGTATTATTACCAGTTAACAGTGATAGTACTACAGTATTATTACCAGTTAACAGTGATAGTACTACAGTATTATTACCAGTTAACAGTGATAGTACTGTAGTATTATTACCAGTTATTATTACCAGTTAACAGTGATAGTACTACAGTATTATTACCAGTTAACAGTGATAGTACTACAGTATTATTACCAGTTAACAGTGATAGTACTGCAGTATTATTACCAGTTAACAGTGATAGTACTGCAGTATTATTACCAGTCAACAGTGATAGTACTGCAGTATTATTACCAGTTAACAGTGATAGTACTACAGTATTATTACCAGTTAACAGTGATAGTACTACAGTATTATTACCAGTTAACAGTGATAGTACTGCAGTATTATTACCAGTTAACAGTGATAGTACTACAGTATTATTACCAGTCAACAGTGATAGTACTGCAGTATTATTACCAGTTAACAGTGATAGTACTACAGTATTATTACCAGTTAACAGTAATAGTACTACAGTATTATTACCAGTTAACAGTGATAGTACTGCAGTATTATTACCAGTTAACAGTGATAGTACTGCAGTATTATTACCAGTTAACAGTGATAGTACTGCAGTATTATTACCAGTTAACAGTGATAGTACTACAGTATTATTACCAGTTAACAGTGATAGTACTACAGTATTATTACCAGTTAACAGTGATAGTACTACAGTATTATTACCAGTTAACAGTGATAGTACTACAGTATTATTACCAGTTAACAGTGATAGTACTACAGTATTATTACCAGTTAACAGTGATAGTACTGCAGTATTATTACCAGTCAACAGTGATAGTACTACAGTATTATTACCAGTTAACAGTGATAGTACTACAGTATTATTACCAGTCAACAGTGATAGTACTACAGTATTATTACCAGTTAACAGTGATAGTACTACAGTATTATTACCAGTTAACAGTGATAGTACTACAGTATTATTACCAGTTAACAGTGATAGTACTCCAGTATTATTACAGTATTATTACCAGTTAACAGTGATAGTACTACAGTATTATTACCAGTTAACAGTGATAGTACTACAGTATTATTACCAGTTAACAGTGATAGTACTACAGTATTATTACCAGTTAACAGTGATAGTACTGCAGTATTATTACCAGTTAACAGTGATAGTACTGCAGTATTATTACCAGTCAACAGTGATAGTACTGCAGTATTATTACCAGTTAACAGTGATAGTACTACAGTATTATTACCAGTTAACAGTGATAGTACTACAGTATTATTACCAGTTAACAGTGATAGTACTACAGTATTATTACCAGTTAACAGTGATAGTACTGCAGTATTATTACCAGTTAACAGTGATAGTACTGCAGTATTATTACCAGTTAACAGTGATAGTACTACAGTATTATTACCAGTTAACAGTGATAGTACTACAGTATTATTACCAGTTAACAGTGATAGTACTACCAGTTAACAGTATTATTACCAGTTAACAGTGATAGTACTGCAGTATTATTACCAGTTAACAGTGATAGTACTGCAGTATTATTACCAGTTAACAGTGATAGTACTACAGTATTATTACCAGTTAACAGTGATAGTACTGCAGTATTATTACCAGTTAACAGTGATAGTACTACAGTATTATTACCAGTTAACAGTGATAGTACTGCAGTATTATTACCAGTTAACAGTGATAGTACTACAGTATAGTACTACCAGTCAACAGTGATAGTACTACAGTATTATTACCAGTTAACAGTGATAGTACTACAGTATTATTACCAGTTAACAGTGATAGTACTGCAGTATTATTACCAGTTAACAGTGATAGTACTACAGTATTATTACCAGTTAACAGTGATAGTACTGCAGTATTATTACCAGTTAACAGTGATAGTACTACAGTATTATTACCAGTTAACAGTGATAGTACTGCAGTATTATTACCAGTTAACAGTGATAGTACTACAGTATTATTACCAGTTAACAGTGATAGTACTACAGTATTATTACCAGTTAACAGTGATAGTACTACAGTATTATTACCAGTTAACAGTGATAGTACTACAGTATTATTACCAGTTAACAGTGATAGTACTGCAGTATTATTACCAGTTAACAGTGATAGTACTACAGTATTATTACCAGTTAACAGTGATAGTACTGCAGTATTATTACCAGTTAACAGTGATAGTACTACAGTATTATTACCAGTTAACAGTGATAGTACTACAGTATTATTACCAGTTAACAGTGATAGTACTACAGTATTATTACCAGTTAACAGTGATAGTACTACAGTATTATTACCAGTTAACAGTGATAGTACTACAGTATTATTACCAGTTAACAGTGATAGTACTGCAGTATTATTACCAGTTAACAGTGATAGTACTACAGTATTATTACCAGGATTGTGGGTAAACGGGAAGAGAGAAGAAAGATTGTGGGTAAACGGGAAGAGAGAAGAAAGATTGTGGGTAAACGGGAAGAGAGAAGAAAGAGTGTGGGTAAACAGGAAGAGAGAAGAAAGATTGTGGGTAAACAGGAAGAGAGAAGAAAGATTGTGGGTAAACAGGAAGAGAGAAGAAAGATTGTGGGTAAACAGGAAGAGAGAAGAAAGATTGTGGGTAAACAGGAAGAGAGAAGAAAGATTGTGGGTAAACAGGAAGAGAGAGGAAAGAGTGTGGGTAAACAGGAAGAGAGAAGAAAGAGTGTGGGTAAACAGGAAGAGAGAAGAAAGATTGTGGGTAAACAGGAAGAGAGAAGAAAGATTGTGGGTAAACAGGAAGAGAGAAGAAAGATTGTGGGTAAACAGGAAGAGAGAAGAAAGAGTGTGGGTAAACAGGAAGAGAGAAGAAAGATTGTGGGTAAACAGGAAGAGAGAAGTTAGA
>NW_027198005.1:0-2500 GCF_038502225.1 Cherax quadricarinatus
TGTGTGTGTACTCACCTAGTTGTACTCACCTAGTTGAGGTTGCAGGGGTCGAGTCCGAGCTCCTGGCCCCGCCTCTTCACTGATCGCTACTAGGTCACTCTCCCTGAACCATGAGCTTTATCGTACCTCTGCTTTAAGCTATGTATGGATCCTGACTCCACTATATCGCTTCCCAAACCATTCCACTTCCTGACTACTCTGTGGCTGAAGAAATACTTCCTAACATCCCTGTGATTCATCTGTGTCTTCAACTTCCAACTGTGTCCCCTTGTTACATCCTGTCTTTGTCCACCTTGTCAATTCCTCTCAGTATTTTGTACTCTGTGTGTGTGTATGTGTATGTGTGTGTGTGTGTGTGTGTGTGTGTGTGTGTTTGTGTGTGTGTGTACTCACCTAGTTGTACTCACCTAGTTGAGGTTGCGGGGGTCGAGCCCGAGCTCCTGGCCCCGCCTCTTCACTGATCACTACTAGGTCACTCTCCCTGAGCCGTGAGCTTTATCATACCTCTGCTTAAAGCTATGTATGGATCCTGCCTCCACTACATCGCTTCCCAAACTATTCCACTTACTGACTACTCTGTGGCTGAAGAAATACTTCCTAACATCCCTGTGATTCATCTGTGTCTTCAGCTTCCAACTGTGCCCCTTGTTACATCCTGTCTTTGTCCACCTTTTCAATTCCTCTCAGTATTTTGTACGTCGTTATCATGTCCCCCCTATCTCTCCTGTCCTCCAGTGTCGTCAGGTTGATTTCCCTTAACCTCTCCTCGTAGGACATACCTCTTAGCTCTGGGACTAGTCTTGTTGCAAACCTTTGCACTTTCTCTAGTTTCTTCACGTGCTTGGCTAGGTGTGGGTTCCGAACTGGTGCCGCATACTCCAATATGGGCCTAACGTACACGGTGTACAGGGTCCTGAACGATTCCTTATTAAGATGTCGGAATGCTGTTCTGAGGTTCGCCAGGCGCCCATATGCTGCAGCAGTTATTTGGTTGATGTGCGCTTCAGGAGATGTGCCTGGTGTTATACTCACCCCAAGATCTTTTTCCTTGAGTGAGGTTTGTAGTCTCTGGCCCCCTAGACTGTACTCCGTCTGCGGTCTTCTTTGCCCTTCCCCAATCTTCATGACTTTGCACTTGGTGGGATTGAACTCCAGGAGCCAATTGCTGGACCAGGTCTGCAGCCTGTCCAGATCCCTTTGTAGTTCTGCCTGGTCTTCGATCGAGTGAATTCTTCTCATCAACTTCACGTCATCTGCAAACAGGGACACCTCAGAGTCTATTCCTTCCTTCATGTCGTTCACAAATACCAGAAACAGCACTGGTCCTAGGGCTGACCCCTGTGGGACCCCGCTGGTCACAGGTGCCCACTCTGACACCTCGCCACGTACCATGACTCACTGCTGTCTTCCTGACAAGTATTCCCTGATCCATTGTAGTGCCTTCCCTGTTATCCCTGCTTGGTCCTCCAGTTTTTGCAACAATCTCTTGTGTGGAACTGGGTCAAACGCCTTCTTGCAGTCCAAGAATATGCAATCCACCCACCCCTCTCTCTCTTGTCTTACTGCTGTCACCATGTCATAGAACTCCAGTAGGTTTGTGACACAGGATTTCCCGTCCCTGAAATCATGTTGGCTGCTGTTGATGAGATCATTCCTTTCTAGGTGTTCCACCACTCTTCTCCTGATAATCTTCTCCATGATTTTGCATACTATACATGTCAGTGACACTGGTCTGTAGTTTAATGCTTCATGTCTGTCTCCTTTTTTAAAGATTGGGACTACATAAGTACATAAGGGCGAGTGTTGTGTCTGCTGTTGTAAGATGTGTGTGTGTGTTGTGTGTGTGTGTGTGTGTGTGTGTGTGTGTGTGTGTGTGTGTGTGTGTGTGTGTGTGTGTGTGTGTGTGTGTGTGTGTGTGTGTGTATGTATGTGTATTGTGTGTGTCTTAAGTCGCCTTGCATGTATGTTTACCAGTCAGTCTGTCTCTCTGAATCTGTGTCTGTCTGTCTATCTGTCTGTCTCTTTCATTGTATGCCTCTCTCTCTCTTTATCTCTCTCTCTCTCTCTCTCTTTCATTTTATGTCTCACTCTCTCTCTCTTTCATTGCATATATCCCTCTCCCCCCCATCGAGGGAGAGTGACAGGTTCTTGATCCAAGGAAGCTGGAGCTATCCTCGCCTTCCTTGGACCACAAATAAATCCTTCCCGTTTCCCCCTAGACGCTATTTAACCCCCTTACGGGCTTAGCGCTTCCCCTGATTAAAAGCACCTACATATTTTTACCTTAATCTCTCCCTCCCTCGTAATTCCCCCCTAGCCCCTCTTCAGAGGATAGCATGACGCTCTCCTACCATGCAGCATCACCCAGGATACCATAATCCCTATCTCACAGGAGCAGGAGTAAGACTCTGCCAACCCACACTACCCTGTAAGGCAGAGGATGCAAGTATAAAAGAGCAGCAGAAGCGACCTTATCGAACTCCCCGACGAGTGTATATAA
>NW_027198005.1:5000-20000 GCF_038502225.1 Cherax quadricarinatus
TTGTGTGTGATTCTTTATCTTTTAACTCCACGCCTCTTGCCAAGACCCTCGCATTTACTTCTCTTACAACCCCATCTATAAATATATTAAACAACCACGGTGACATCACACATCCTTGTCTAAGGCCTACTTTTACTGGGAAAAAATTTCCCTCTTTCCTACATACTCTAACAAGCAACAATAAGTACAAAAAAACAACGGGGAGAATTGAAAAATAACTCTGGGCCTTTCGTATTGCAATCAACACATCATCAGGAGCTTGCAATGTTGCAGGAAGGAACATTATACCGCCAGCAGACCTTACTCTGAAGTTACCTTTGTCAAGTGAAACCTTTGTCAAGTGAAACCTTTGTCAAGTGAAACCTTTGTCAAGTGAAACCTTTGTCAAGTGAAACCTTTGTCAAGTGAAACCTTTGTCAAGTGAAACCTTTGTCAAGTGAAACCTTTGCCAAGTGAAACCTTTGTCAAGTGAAAGTAACTCTTTATCAAGATAAAGTAACTAAGAAAAAGTAACTCTTTATCAAGATAAAGTAACTAAGAAAAAGTAACTCTTTATCAAGATAAAGTAACTAAGAAAAAGTAACTCTTTATTAAGTAATAAGAGCCATTTTAAGTGAAAAAAATACTTGCTGTTAAACTCGTTATATTTCTCTCTCCGGGGAGTTAGAAACGTAATATATTAATATAATTTAAACCATCAGTCTCTTTAAGTAATTAACTAGATGGAATAATTACTCCTTAGTTAATTATCTTTAACTTCAGATGGGAAGGAGTCATGATTTATCAGCTAATTTCGTTAATTACTCCTTGTTCGTTTAGCCCTTTTTCGTTAATCAACATTAATGATCATTTTTAGTTAGTGTTAAGAGGTATTTCTCATATATGCTGTGTTAAGAGGTATTTCTCATGTATGCAGTGTTAAGAGGTATTTCTCATATATGCTGTGTTAAGAGGTATTTCTCATGTATACAGTGTTAAGAGGTATTTCTCATATATGCTGTGTTAAGAGGTATTTCTCATATATGCAGTGTTAAGAGGTATTTCTCATGTATGCTGTGTTAAGAGGTATTTCTCATATATGCTGTGTTAAGAGGTATTTCTCATATATGCTGTGTTAAGAGGTATTTCTCATATATGCTGTGTTAAGAGGTATTTCTCATATATGCAGTGTTAAGAGGTATTTCTCATGTATGCTGTGTTAAGAGGTATTTCTCATGTATGCTGTGTTAAGAGGTATTTCTCATGTATGCAGTGTTAAGAGGTATTTCTCATGTATGCAGTGTTAAGAGGTATTTCTCATGTATGCAGTGTTAAGAGGTATTTCTCATATATGCAGTGTTAAGAGGTATTTCTCATGTATGCTGTGTTAAGAGGTATTTCTCATGTATGCAGTGTTAAGAGGTATTTCTCATGTATGCTGTGTTAAGAGGTATTTCTCATGTATGCAGTGTTAAGAGGTATTTCTCATATATGCAGTGTTAAGAGGCATTTCTCATATATGCAGTGTTAAGAGGCATTTCTCATACATGCAGTGTTAAGAGGTATTTCTCATGTATGCAGTGTTAAGAGGTATTTCTCATATATGCAGTGTTAAGAGGCATTTCTCATATATGCAGTGCTAAGAGGCATTTCTCATACTTGCAGTGTTAAGAGGCATTTCTCATACTTGCAGTGTTAAGAGGCATTTCTCATACATGCAGTGTTAAGAGGTATTTCTCATGTATGCAGTGTTAAGAGGTATTTCTCATATATGCAGTGTTAAGAGGCATTTCTCATACATGCAGTGTTAAGAGACATTTCTCATACATGCAGTGTTAAGAGACATTTCTCATACTTGCAGTGTTAAGAGACATTTCTCATACTTGCAGTGTTAAGAGGCATTTCTCATACATGCAGTGTTAAGAGACATTTCTCATACTTGCAGTGTTAAGAGACATTTCTCATACTTGCAGTGTTAAGAGGCATTTCTCATACTTGCAGTGTTAAGAGACATTTCTCATACTTGCAGTGTTAAGAGGCATTTCTCATACATGCAGTGTTAAGAGACATTTCTCATACTTGCAGTGTTAAGAGACATTTCTCATACTTGCAGTGTTAAGAGGCATTTCTCATACATGCAGTGTTAAGAGACATTTCTCATACATGCAGTGTTAAGAGACATTTCTCATACATGCAGTGTTAAGAGACATTTCTCATACATGCAGTGTTAAGAGACATTTCTCATACTTGCAGTGTTAAGAGGCATTTCTCATACATGCAGTGTTAAGAGACATTTCTCATACATGCAGTGTTAAGAGACATTTCTCATACATGCAGTGTTAAGAGACATTTCTCATACATGCAGTGTTAAGAGACATTTCTCATACATGCAGTGTTAAGAGACATTTCTCATACATGCAGTGTTAAGAGACATTTCTCATGTATGCAGTGTTAAGAGACATTTCTCATACATTCAGTATTAAGACCAGTTTTCGTGTAAGTCAGTGCCTGATGCGCACCTTCCCTTGTTCTGCTCAATGGTATCTAAGACGTTTCTGCTTCAAATTAATTTAGTTTGTTATTCTAATGTTATATTTTTTGTGATTTTGTCCCCAGTTCACGACGTGAGATTGTATTTTCTGACAGGTCACACTGGTGCTGCTCGTGTTGTAGTATCTACGTAAGTATTTATGATTTGCAGGAGGTTTTGTAGATTCTGGGCTACTCTACGACACGGCACTTTTAACACAGTGGTCGTAGTAGTTGTAGTTATATAAGTGTTCTTCCATTTCTTCTACTATTACTACTACTGCTACTACTATTGGTATTACTATTCTCTCTCTCTCTCTCTCTCTCTCTCTCTCTCTCTCTCTCTCTCTCTCTCTCTCTCTCTGTTTCTCTCACACAACATTACAGGCTGGCCGTCCTGGCACTATCATCACCATAAGTCACTACCATAAGTCACTACCAGCTGAACTTTACCATCAGACTCACACATACATTCTATGTTGACAGATCCAGCTGTCAATAACAGCCATATGTCTGGGGCTGTCATTCTCTTCCCTCAAAATCACCCCTTTCTTACTACTACCACTATCACCACAACTATCAGCACCACCACTATCAGCACCACCACTATCAGCACTACCACTATCAGCACCACCACCACTATCAGCACCACCACTATCAGCATCACCACTATCAGCACTACCACTATCAGCACCACCACCACTATCAGCACTACCACTATCAGCATCACCACAACTATCAGCACCACCACTATCAGCACCACCACAACTATCAGCACCACCACTATCAGCACCACCACTATCAGCACTACCACTATCAGCACCACCACAACTATCAGCACTACCACTATCAGCACCACCACAACTATCAGCACCACCACTATCAGCACTACCACTATCAGCACTACCACTATCAGCACTACCACTATCAGCACCAACACAACTATCAGCACTACCACTATCAGCACCACCACAACTATCAGCACCACCACTATCAGCACCACCACAACTATCAGCACCACCACTATCAGCACTACCACTATCAGCACTACCACTATCAGCACCAACACTATCAGCACTACCACTATCAGCACCACCACTATCAGCACTACCACTATCAGCACTACCACTATCAGCACTACCACTATCAGCACCAACACAACTATCAGCACTACCACTATCAGGACCATCCCTATCAGCACCACCACTATCAGCACCACCACCACTATCAGCACTACCACTATCAGCACCAACACAACTATCAGCACTACCACTATCAGCACCATCCCTATCAGCACCACCACTATCAGCACTACCACTATCAGCACCACCACCACTATCAGCACTACCACTATCAGCACCACCACCACTATCAGCACTACCACTATCAGCACCAACACAACTATCAGCACTACCACTATCAGCACCATCCCTATCAGCACCACCACTATCAGCACTACCACTATCAGCACCACCACCACTATCAGCACTACCACTATCAGCACCACCACCACTATCAACACTACCACTATCAGCACCAACACAACTATCAGCACTACCACTATCAGCACCAACACAACTATCAGCACTACCACTATCAGCACCACCACAACTATCAGCACCACCACCACTATCAGCACCCCCACTATCAGCACTACCACTATCAGCACTACCACTATCAGCACCACCACTATCAGCACCACCACTATCAGCACCACCACTATCAGCACCACCACGACTGTCAGCACTACCAATATCAGCACCACCACTATCAGCACCACCACTATCAGCACCACCACGACTGTCAGCACTACCAATATCAGCACCACCACTATCAGCACCACCACTATCAGCACCACCACGACTGTCAGCACTACCAATATCAGCACCACCACTATCAGCACCACCACTATCAGCACCACCACTATCAGCACCACCACTATCAGCACCACCACTATCAGCACTACCACTATCAGCACCACCACTATCAGCACTACCACTATCAGCACTACCACTATCAGCACCACCACTATCAGCACTACCACTATCAGCAGCACCACGACTGTCAGCACTACCACTATCAGCACCACCACTATCAGCACCACCACTATCAGCACCACCACGACTGTCAGCACTACCACTATCAGCACCAACACAACTATCAGCACCACCACTATCAGCACTACCACTATCAGCACTACCACTATCAGCACCACCACGACTGTCAGCACTACCACTATCAGCACCACCACTATCAGCACCACCACTATCAGCACCACCACTATCAGCACTACCACTATCAGCACCACCACAACTGTCAGCACTACCACTATCACCAAACCTGATGTATATCTGTTATAACACTGTCTTCTTAATAAATCCATATAGGGAGTACCATGGCTGGGTTGGTAGCGCACTCCGCTCGCACTTCCAGCTCCATGATTCGATCCCCGGTACGAGTACAAACATTAGGACGTGTTTTCTTAAGACACCTGCTGTCCCTGTTCACCTAGCAGTAAGTAGGTACCTGGGTGTTAGTCGACTGGTGAGGGTCGCATCCTGGGAACAAAATTGACATAATTTGCGGGAAATGCTCTGCATAACAAGGGACTTTGTATGTCATCGGTGTGAGCTATGGTCTGTATAAGTTGCATCCTGTACTTGCAAACAACTTTTCGTAGCTATTGTGCAACATTTATGTGCCTTTATTGTGGAATGTTTTGCCAGTTAGTGGGTTCATCAGTCCAATACAGAGAGGATGGGTGGAAGTTGAGGAGGAGTTTGAGGTAATCAGTCCCAGAGCTCTTGTATCAAGACTGAGGACTGAACACACACACACACACACACACACACACACACACACACACACACACACACACACACACACACGCACACGCTGGCTCTAGAGCAAAACAGTTGACTGTTACGAAAGAGATGGTTGTATAATATAGCCAGTTCATTAACGAAACAGCTGGCACTATAACGAAACAGCTGGCACTATAACGAAACAGCTGGCACTTTAACGAAACAGCTGGGACTATAACGAAACAGCTGGCACTTTAACGAAACAGCTGGGACTATAACGAAACAGCTGGCACTATAACGAAACAGCTGGCACTTTAACGAAACAGCTGGGACTATAACGAAACAGCTGGCACTATAACGAAACAGCTGGGACTATAACGAAACAGCTGGCACTTTAACGAAACAGCTGGGACTATAACGAAACAGCTGGCACTTTAACGAAACAGCTGGGACTATAACGAAACAGCTGGCACTATAACGAAACAGCTGGCACTTTAACGAAACAGCTGGGACTATAACGAAACAGCTGGCACTATAACGAAACAGCTGGCACTATAACGAAACAGCTGGGACTATAACGAAACAGCTGGCACTATAACGAAACAGCTGGCACTATAACGAAACAGCTGGCTCTATAACGAAACAGCTGGCACTATAACGAAACAGCTGGCACTATAACGAAACAGCTGGCACTATAACGAAACAGCTGGAACTATAACGAAACAGCTGGCACTATAACGAAACAGCTGGCACTATAACGAAACAGCTGGGACTATAACGAAACAGCTGGCACTATAACGAAACAGCTGGCACTATAAGGAAACAGCTGGCACTATAACGAAGCAGCTGGCACTATAACGAAACAGCTGGCACTATAACGAAACAGCTGGCACTATAACCACAGAGCCAGCTGCAAATCGTTACATCCTAAAGTCCCATCTACCAGAAAGTCACTTTATCGTTGCCTCGTATAATATAATTTGTGTAAAAGTTACCTTACAATCATCGGTTAATTGTTGCTAATAATTAATTAGACGGGTGACACTGTATGCTGTGAGGTGATTAATGGAGGCCAAAGTAATTGCTGTCATTATTCTTGATAATTGCGTTGGTGAGAGGGACGGAGGGAGTTAGGGGGAGATATGATCAGGGCGTTGGTGATCCCCGGCGCATAATTACCCTGCTGGCTCGTTAGTGGGTGATGTTCGTTGTTTGAGAGATGGCTACAGCTGGTTTTAGCTTTCCTCTTTAGTTTTTGAAGGGAAACTCGGTAAGATGGTGGGAGGAATTTCTTCCTGTTATTCGTTAATAGTCAGTGAACCTTAATAGTTAGTGAACCTTAATAGTCAGTGAATCTTAATAGTCAGTGAACCTTAATAGTCAGTGAACCTAAATAGTTAGTGAACCTTAATAGTCAGTGAATCTTAATAGTCAGTGAACCTTAATAGTTAGTGAACCTTAATAGTCAGTGAATCTTAATAGTCAGTGAACCTTAATAGTCAGTGAACCTTAATAGTCAGTGAACCTTAATAGTTAGTGAACCTTAATAGTCAGTGAATCTTAATAGTCAGTGAACCTTAATAGTCAGTGAACCTTAATAGTTAGTGAACCTTAATAGTCAGTGAACCTTAATAGTCAGTGAACCTTAATAGTCAGTGAACCTTAATAGTCAGTGAACCTTAATAGTCAGTGAACCTTAATAGTCAGTGAACCTTAATAGTCAGTGAACCTTAATAGTCAGTGAACCTTAATAGTCAGTGAACCTTAATAGTCAGTGAACCTTAATACTTAGTGAACCTTAATAGTCAGTGAACCTTAATAGTCAGTGAATCTTAATAGTCAGTGAACCTTAATAGTCATTGAACCTTAATAGTCAGTGAACCTTAATAGTCAGTGAACCTTAATAGTCAGTGAACCTTAATAGTCAGTGAACCTTAATAGTCAGTGAACCTTAATAGTCAGTGAACCTTAATAGTCAGTGAACCTTAATAGTCAGTGAACCTTAATAGTTAGTGAACCTTAATAGTCAGTGAACCTTAATAGTCAGTGAACCTTAATAGTCAGTGAACCTTAATAGTCAGTGAACCTTAATAGTTAGTGAACCTTAATAGTCAGTGAACCTTAATAGTCAGTGAATCTTAATAGTCAGTGAACCTTAATAGTCAGTGAACCTTAATAGTCAGTGAACCTTAATAGTCAGTGAACCTTAATAGTCAGTGAACCTTAATAGTCAGTGAACCTTAATAGTCAGTGAACCTTAATAGTCAGTGAACCTTAATAGTCAGTGAACCTTAATAGTCAGTGAACCTTAATAGTCAGTGAACCTTAATAGTCAGTGAACCTTAATAGTCAGTGAACCTTAATAGTCAGTGAACCTTAATGGTCAGTGAACCTTAATAGTCAGTGAACCTTAATAGTCAGTGAACCTTAATAGTCAGTGAACCTTAATAGTCAGTGAACCTTAATAGTCAGTGAACCTTAATAGTCAGTGAACCTTAATGGTCAGTGAACCTTAATAGTCAGTGAACCTTAATAGTCAGTGAACCTTAATAGTCAGTGAACCTTAATAGTCAGTGAACCTTAATAGTCAGTGAACCTTAATAGTCAGTGAACCTTAATAGTCAGTGAACCTTAATAGTCAGTGAACCTTAATAATCAGTGAATCTTAATAGTCAGTGAACCTTAATAGTCAGTGAACCTTAATAGTCAGTGAACCTTAATAGTCAGTGAACCTTAATAGTCAGTGAACCTTAATAGTCAGTGAACCTTAATGGTCAGTGAACCTTAATAGTCAGTGAACCTTAATAGTCAGTGAACCTTAATAGTCAGTGAACCTTAATAGTCAGTGAACCTTAATAGTCAGTGAACCTTAATAGTCAGTGAACCTTAATAGTCAGTGAACCTTAATAGTCAGTGAACCTTAATGGTCAGTGAACCTTAATAGTCAGTGAACCTTAATAGTCAGTGAACCTTAATAGTCAGTGAACCTTAATAGTCAGTGAACCTTAATAGTCAGTGAACCTTAATAGTCAGTGAACCTTAATAGTCAGTGAACCTTAATGGTCAGTGAACCTTAATAGTCAGTGAACCTTAATAGTCAGTGAACCTTAATAGCCAGTGAACCTTAATGGTCAGTGAACCTTAATAGTCAGTGAACCTTAATAGTCAGTGAACCTTAATAGTCAGTGAACCTTAATAGTCAGTGAACCTTAATGGTCAGTGAACCTTAATAGTCAGTGAACCTTAATAGTCAGTGAACCTTAATAGTCAGTGAACCTTAATAGCCAGTGAACCTTAATGGTCAGTGAACCTTAATAGTCAGTGAACCTTAATGGTCAGTGAACCTTAATAGTCAGTGAACCTTAATAGTCAGTGAACCTTAATAGTCAGTGAACCTTAATGGTCAGTGAACCTTAATAGTCAGTGAACCTTAATAGTCAGTGAACCTTAATAGCCAGTGAACCTTAATAGTTAATGAACCTTAATGGGGGATGAGTGTGAGAAGTCAGGCGATGTAAGAGGTGTTGTGAACCAGGCTAGCGTGCACTTACCAGGGGACACCCATCCTTGAACAAGGGGACACCCATCCTTGAACAAGGGGACACCCATCCTTGAACAAGGGGACACCCATCCTTGAACAAGGGGACACCCATCCTTGAACAAGAGGACACCCATCCTTGAACAAGGGGACACCCATCCTTGAACAAGGGGACACCCATCCTTGAACAAGGGGACACCCATCCTTGAACAAGGGGACACCCATCCTTGAACAAGAGGACACCCATCCTTGAACAAGGGGATACCCATCCTTGAACAAGGGGACACCCATCCTTGAACAAGGGGACACCCATCCTTGAACAAGGGGACACCCATCCTTGAACAAGGGGACACCCATCCTTGAACAAGGGGACACCCATCCTTGAACAAGAGGACACCCATCCTTGAACAAGGGGATACCCATCCTTGAACAAGGGGACACCCATCCTTGAACAAGGGGATACCCATCCTTGAACAAGATGACACCCATCCTTGAACAATGGGACACCCAGTTGAGTGTCCCTGTCTACCATGACCTCCCTGCTGTCCCTGACCTCCCTACCGTCCATGACCTCCCTGCCCCCCTACCATCCCTGCCCTCCCTGCCCTCCCTGCCCCCCTACCGTCTCTGCCCTCCCTGCCCTCGCTGCCCTCTCTACCGTCCCTGCCCTCCCTGCCCTCCCTGCCCTCCCTGGCCTCCCTGCCCTCCCTGCCCTCCCTGCCCTCACTACCGTCCCTGCCCGCCCTGCCCTCCCTACCGTCCCTGCCCTCCCTGCCCTCCCTGCCCTCCCTGCCCTCCCTGCCCTCCCTACCGTCCCTGCCCGCCCTGCCCTCCCTGCCCTCCCTACCGTCCCTGCCCGCCCTGCCCTCTCTGCCCTCCCTACCGTCCCTGCCCGCCCTGCCCTCCCTGCCCTCCCTACCGTCCCTGCCCTCCCTGCCCTCCCTGCCCTCCCTGCCCTCCCTGCCCTCCCTACCGTCCCTGCCCGCCCTGCCCTCCCTGCCCTCCCTACCGTCCCTGCCCGCCCTGCCCTCCCTGCCCTCCCTACCGTCCCTGCCCTCCCTGCCCTCCCTGCCCTCCCTGCCCTCCCTACCGTCCCTGCCCGCCCTGCCCTCCCTGCCCTCCCTACCGTCCCTGCCCGCCCTGCCCTCCCTGCCCTCCCTACCGTCCCTGCCCTCCCTGCCCTCCCTGCCCTCCCTACCGTCCCTGCCCGCCCCTGCCCTCCCTGCCCTCCCTACCGTCCCTGCCCGCCCTGCCCTCCCTGCCCTCCCTACCGTCCCTGCCCTCCCTGCCCTCCCTACCGTCCCTGCCCTCCCTGCCCTCCCTGCCCTCCCTGCCCTCCCTACCGTCCCTGCCCTCCCTGCCCTCCCTACCGTCCCTGCCCTCCCTGCCCTCCCTACCGTCCCTGCCCTCCCTGCCCTCCCTGCCCTCCCTACCGTCCCTGCCCTCCCTGCCCTCCCTACCGTCCCTGCCCGCCCTGCCCTCCCTGCCCTCCCTACCGTCCCTGCCCGCCCTGCCCTCCCTGCCCTCCCTACCGTCCCTGCCCTCCCTGCCCTCCCTGCCCTCCCTACCGTCCCTGCCCTCCCTGCCCTCCCTGCCCTCCCTGCCCTCCCTACCGTCCCTGCCCTCCCTGCCCTCCCTACCGTCCCTGCCCTCCCAACCGTCCCTGCCCTCCCTGCCCTCCCTACCCTCCCTGCCCTCCCTACCGTCCCTGCCCTCCCTGCCCTCCCTACCGTCCCTGCCCTCCCTGCCCTCCCTACCGTCCCTGCCCTCCCTGCCCTCCCTGCCCTCCCTACCGTCCCTGCCCTCCCTGCCCTCCCTGCCCTCCCTACCGTCCCTGCCCGCCCTGCCCTCCCTGCCCTCCCTACCGTCCCTGCCCGCCCTGCCCTCCCTGCCCTCCCTACCGTCCCTGCCCTCCCTGCCCTCCCTGCCCTCCCTACCGTCCCTGCCCTCCCTGCCCTCCCTGCCCTCCCTACCGTCCCTGCCCTCCCTGCCCTCCCTACCGTCCCTGCCCTCCCTGCCCTCCCTACCGTCCCTGCCCTCCCTGCCCTCCCTGCCCTCCCTACCGTCCCTGCCCTCCCTGCCCTCCCTGCCCTCCCTACCGTCCCTGCCCGCCCTGCCCTCCCTGCCCTCCCTACCGTCCCTGCCCTCCCTGCCCTCCCTGCCCTCCCTACCGTCCCTGCCCTCCCTGCCCTCCCTGCCCTCCCTGCCCTCCCTACCGTCCCTGCCCTCCCTGCCCTCCCTACCGTCCCTGCCCTCCCTACCGTCCCTGCCCTCCCTGCCCTCCCTGCCCTCCCTACCGTCCCTGCCCTCCCTGCCCTCCCTGCCCTCCCTACCGTCCCTGCCCGCCCTGCCCTCCCTGCCCTCCCTACCGTCCCTGCCCGCCCTGCCCTCCCTGGCCTCCCTACCGTCCCTGCCCTCCCTGCCCTCCCTGCCCTCCTACCGTCCCTGCCCTCCTGCCCTCCCTGCCCTCCCTGCCCTCCCTACCGTCCCTGCCCTCCCTGCCCTCCCTACCGTCCCTGCCCACCCTCCTGCCCTCCCTACCGTCCCTGCCTCCCCTGCCCTCCTGCCCTCCCTGCCGTCCCTGCCCGCCCTGCCCTCCTGCCCTCCCTACCGTCCCTGCCCTCCCTGCCCTCCCCTACCGTCCCTGCCCGCCCTGCCCTCCTGCCCTCCTACCGTCCCTGCCCTCCTGCCCCTCCCTACCGTCCCTGCCCTCCTGCCCTCCCCTACCGTCCCTGCCCTCCCTGCCCTCCCTACCGTCCCTGCCCTCCCTGCCCTCCCTACCGTCCTGCCCTCCTGCCCTCCTTGCCCTCCCAGCAAGTGCTCATTAACAAGTACCAGCAGGTTACTAACTGCCTTCTAAGATCAAACACTTTCTCACACACACTGAAGATGTCTGAGGTAAAGAGAGAGAGAGAGAGAGAGAGAGAGAGAGAGAGAGAGAGAGAGAGAGAGAGAGAGAGAGAGAGAGAGAGAGAGAGAGAGAGAGAGAGAGGCGTATGCGTTCTTTAGGAAGTCTTAATTGGTGTTTTCGCTCTGAAGGTTGACTTGTTTGTTTCGTGATGTGTGTGTGTGTGTGTGTGTGTGTGTGTGTGTGTGTGTGTGTGTGTGTGTGTGTGTGTGTGTGTGTGTGTACGAGAGTGCATGCATGTCATAATATATATATATATATATATATATATATATATATATATATATATATATATATATATATATATATATATATATATATATATATATATATATATATATATTGTTGCAAGGGTCGTGTCTCAGCTCCTGGCCTTGTTTCTTGTCACAGGGCCGTCAGTAACTATGTTACCAATCCTTGTGGGAGCCCACTTGTAAGACTTTCCCAACACTAACATGACTTCTGTGACAATCAGTCTTTGCATTGTCTCACTAACAGACACTCCTAGATGGTTCCCTTTTGTTCCTGGCTACACCTCAACTTTCTGGCCAAACATTTTTATTACTGGGTTTGTATCTGAGAAGGACCTGTCCAGTATGGGCCAGTAGACCACCTGCAGTGTTCCTACTATTTTATATTCTTAAGTTTCTTAAGGAACAGTGTCAAACATCTTCTTGCAGTCCAGGAATACGCAGTCCACCTATCCCTTTTTATTCCGCTTTATTTTTGGTATTTTATCAGAGAACTCCAGCAGGTCTGCGAGGCATCATTAACCATTTTTATTGTTCTTGAAACCAATTCATAAAACCGTGGCTGGGTTGGTAGCGCACTCGGTTCACACACTGAGATACGTGGTTCGATCCCCGGTACGGGTGAAAAAATTAGGACGTGTTTCCTTAAGACACTTACTCTCCATATTCACCTAGCAGTAAGTAGGTACCTGGGTGTTAGTCGACTGGCGTGGGTCTCATCCTGGGGACAAAATTAACCTAATTTGTCCAGAATGTTGCGCATAACAAGGGACTTTCTATATAGTGTGTCACTGATGTGAGCTATGGTCTGTATAAGTTGTATCATGTACTTGTAAAAATATAAATTATTATTATTATTTATTATTATTATTATTATTATTATTATTATTATTATTATTATTATTATTATTATTATTAATATTATTAGTAAGTGGTTCACCAGGCTCCTCATTATCTTCCCCACTGTATTACATAATTTCCCGTCTCTGCTAACAATGTTGCTCTCTCTCTCTCTCTCTCTCTCTCTTTCTCTTTTTGAGTCAAAAATGTCTGTGCCATCTTTCGTATCGTCCTTCCTTCCTTCTACCTTCTCTCAACCTGTATGTAAAGTAAAAGGACACAAGTGCAACTAATGTGACATTTATTGTGGCAACGTTTCGCTCTCCAGGAGCTTTATCAAGCCATGGCTTGATAAAGCTCCTGGAGAAACAGATGCATCACAATAAATGCTCATTACGCATCTGCACCTTTACTTTACATATTGTCGGTAATTCTACCAACTTTATTACATTCTCTCAACCTCACTGCTTGTCGAACCTTGACTTAAATTCTTTAATGATAGAGGATACTCCTTAATCTAGGTAGCAATAGATACTTGTTCTCGGCAGATAGTCTTGTTGTGGAACTCTAGGTAGATATAGATAGTTTTAATCAGTAGACAGGGTTTGTAAGGACATTTAGGTAGATATAGATAGCTGTTCTCAGTAGATAGTCTATGTGTGGATCTCCAAGTTATCTGCTGTCTGTATTTCCAATGTGCTGCCAAGGTTCGAGCCTTCTCTAATACCTCGTCACCTCCTGCGTCACTTGTGGCAGTTGTGTGACGCCTGGATTCGTCGTAACTAATCCGTCGCCTGCGTCGTTTGTAGCAGCTGTGTGACGCCTACAGCCGTCACAAGGACCGCCTCACCACCGTCATTACAGCACTGAGACTAATGAGGTGGCAAAGAAATTGAATTTTTCAGTGCTGTGTGCAGCGTAAGGTACTTCCTGGGCTACCTTCTAGCCGGGTACAGCCCCTCTCTCCCTACCTTAGTAATAAGGGGAAAGTTACTTTAGAATTACAGTAAACAGGTGATATTACAATATGCAAATCAACCACTGTGAAAAATTAGTGAATTTCCAAGGGCTTTCGTGATTACTCACTGTATCAAGGTACTGGTCCTTGATAATGTGATAAATCACGAAAGCCCTCAGTCACTATTTTTTCACAGTGGTTATTTAATACATCTCGTGTATATATACTGAGATATACACCTCCCGGTGTATATACACTAAGGATATACACCTCTCTGAGTATAAACACTAGAGAGATACACTTCTGTATTCAGGGCACTCGTGGTCCAAGTCATCTGTGTTTAACGTAGTGAAGTCAGTGAAGAATTTAACTTTTACGTTCCTGAGATTCAGTTGACTTTCGTGACCCCTGGGTAGTTTGCAATGCTGTGTTATCGTTCGTGTTGCACACGAAAGCATCTAGCCCAGGGTACCTGTGGCATGCGTGCCAAAGGTGCCACGCAAGACAATCTTCTTGGCACGCAGCATTCATTCTTAATTTATTTAGATGAAGGCAGAATGAAGGCTGGTTGGTTAATGGGGGTTTAAAACCTATCCACTGCACTAGGATCATTAAGAGTACACATTAACCACCTGTCAAGAATACCTTAGTCCCTATAATAAGGATTAAGGTAAACTTGTATATACACTAAGAGAAATACGCCTCTTGGTGTATATATCACGGGAATATATATATATATATATATATATATATATATATATATATATATATATATATATAGCAAGCGGATGTATCTATAAACAGTGTTGTGTCGAAAGACAAAGTATCAACACTACAATATTGATCTGCGAGTGTTCTGAAAGAGGCGCTACCAGCAGCCTCACTTCAACACTCTCTGGATACGGACGGGAGATGACGGGAGATGACGGGAGATGAGCGGGAAAAAAAGACAGTAAAACGATACAAAAATTGGGAAATCTGGAAAATGGCCAGAGTGAAAAATGGTTTTGATTCGCCGAAGAACAGAGTTTGGTCAGAGAATGGAGATTAGTGGACGGAGGATCGAACCTACATCCCCCATTTCGTTGACTAACCCTCAGGGGTTTAGAGAGATCGCTAAACTAATGGGGAGATAAAAACGTATGGGGTAGTACAACCCATTACAAGAAAAAACCCTTCCCCCTATTTTTTAA
>NW_027198005.1:25000-27500 GCF_038502225.1 Cherax quadricarinatus
CACTGTAGTACCTACCACTACAGCACTGTAGTAACTACCACTACAGCACTGTAATAACTACCACTACAGTAGTGTAGTAACTACCACTACAGCACTGTAGTAACTACTACTACAACACTGTAGTAACTACCACTACAGCACTGTAATAACTACCACTACAACACTGTAGTAACTACCACTACAGCACTGTAGTAACTACCACTACAGCACTGTAGTAACTACCACTACAGCACTGTAGTAACTACCACTACAGCACTGTAGTAACTATCACTACAGCACTGTAGTAACTACAACTACAGCACTGTAGTAACTACTACTACAGCACTGTAGTAACTACCACTACAGCACTGTAATAACTACCACTACAACACTGTAGTAACTACCACTACAGCACTGTAGTAACTACCACTACAGCACTGTAATAACTACCACTACAGTAGTGTAGTAACTACCACTACAGCACTGTAGTAACTATAACTATAACACTGTAGTAACTACCACTACAGCACTGTAATAACTACCACTACAACACTGTAGTAACTACCACTACAACACTGTAATAACTACCACTACAACACTGTCTTAACTACCACTACAGCACTGTATTAACTACCACTACAGCACTGTAGTAACTACCACTACAGCACTGTAGTAACTACCACTACAGCACTGTAGTAACTACCACTACAGCACTGTAGTAACTACCACTACAGCACTGTAATAACTACCGCTACAGCACTGTAGTAACTACCACTACAACACTGTAGTAACTACCACTACAACACTGTAGTAACTACCACTACAGCACTGTAGTAACTACCACTACAACACTGTAGTAACTACCAATACAACACTGTAGTAACTACCACTACAACACTGTAGTAACTACAACTACAACACTGTAGTAACTACCACTACAACACTGTAGTAACTACCACTACAACACTGTAGTAACTACCACTACAACACTGTAGTAACTACCAGTACAGCACTGTAATAACTACCACTACAGCACTGTAGTAACTACCACTACAGCACTGTAGTAACTACCACTACAACACTGTAGTAACTACCACTACAACACTGTAGTAACTACCAGTACAGCACTGTAATAACTACCACTACAGCACTGTAGTAACTACCACTACAGCACTGTAGTAACTACCACCCACATAATACGACTACCCTTCTCAACCCCCCCCTCCACCATCCTAAGCTCTCACAAACAACCGTACAACCAGGAGACACTGTAGTGGGATGAATTGTAAAGGACCTGCCTAGTATGGGCCAACAGGCCTGCTGCAGTGTTCCTCCTTTCTTATGTTTCTTATGTTCTTATGCTTGTCTAAAGGAACTTGCAACTTGTGCAACACTTAAGACCACTTTGTTGCAAGCCATTGTGCCACCCAGATAAAGGAACTTGCAACTTGTGCAACACTTAAGACCAATTTGTTGCAAGCCATTGTGCCACCCAGATAAAGGAACTTGCAACTTGTGCAACACTTACGACCACTTTGTTGCAAGCCATTGTGCCACCCAGATAAAGGAACTTGCAACTTGTGCATCACTTACGACCACTTTGTTGCAAGCCATTGTGCCACCCAGATAAAGGAACTTGCAACTTGTGCAACACTTACGACCACTTTGTTGCAAGCCATTGTGCCACCCAGATAAAGGAACTTGCAACTTGTGCAACACTTACGACCACTTTGTTGCAAGCCATTGTGCCACCCAGATAAAGGAACTTGCAACTTGTGCAACACTTACGACCACTTTGTTGCAAGCCATTGTGCCACCCAGATAAAGGAACTTGCAACTTGTGCAACACTTACGACCACTTTGTTGCAAGCCATTGTTCCACCCAGATAAAGGAACTTGCAACTTGTGCAACACTTAAGACCACTTTGTTGCAAGCCATTGTGCCACCCAGATAAAGGAACTTGCAACTTGTGCAACACTTAAGACCACTTTGTTGCAAGCCATTGTGCCACCCAGATAAAGGAACTTGCAACTTGTGCATCACTAACGACCACTTTGTTGCAAGCCATTGTGCCACCCAGATAAAGGAACTTGCAACTTGTGCAACACTTACGACCACTTTGTTGCAAGCCATTGTGCCACCCAGATAAAGGAACTTGCAACTTGTGCAACACTTACGACCACTTTGTTGCAAGCCATTGTGCCACCCAGATAAAGGAACTTGCAACTTGTGCAACACTTACGACCACTTTGTTGCAAGCCATTGTGCCACCCAGATAAAGGAACTTGCAACTTGTGCAACACTTACGACCACTTTGTTGCAAGCCATTGTTCCACCCAGATAAAGGAACTTGCAACTTGTGCAACACTTAAGACCACTTTGTTGCAAGCCATTGTGCCACCCAGATAAAGGAACTTGCAACTTGTGCAACACTTAAGACCACTTTGTTGCAAGCCATTGTGCCACCCAGATAAAGGAACTTGCAACTTGTGCAACACTTAAGACCACTTTGTTGCAAGC
>NW_027198005.1:32500-45000 GCF_038502225.1 Cherax quadricarinatus
CAACACTTTATAGCACGTTTCACCCCTAATATTTGTCATACTGATGACTTTCGTAACTAACGATGTTTTGCTGACGTAAGCTACGTTATTTTTGATAAATTAGACACATGTGCAACTCTTGGGTATCTTTATTGAGGAAACGTTTCGCCACACAGTGGCTTCATCAGTCCATACAAAGGAGGATCTTGAAGAACAGGAGGAGAATGAGGTAATCAGTCCCTCAGCCTTGAGTCGATGTGGTCAGTCCATCAACATTGAATAGAATACGGCTTAAGTGCGGAGAAGGAGCTTATAAACCGTATGGCAGGAGAGGTGCAGCAGTTGTAGGTGGTGTCACGTTTGTTTAGATTGATGGACTGAACACATCGACTCAAGGCTGAGGGACTGATTACCTCCTGTTCTTCAAGATTCTCCTTTGTATGGACTGATGAAGCCACTGTGTGGCGAAACGTTTCCTCAATAAAGATACCCAAGAGTTGCACATGTGTCTAATTTATCAACGTGTCGGTTGTCTGAACCATTGATCTACGTTATTTTTGTATTGCATAGAAAGGAGCAATAATTTTAAGAGCAGAGAGTCACAGTACCGTGACCGGAACAAGGGGAGCTTACGACGACGTTTCGGGCCGACTTGGACCAGTCACAAAGTCACACTAAATGCTCCAAGTCTGACAGAAACGTAGTGGTAAGCGCCTCTCTCTCTCTCTCTCTCTCTCTCTCTCTCTCTCTCTCTCTCTCTGTCTCCGTCTCTCTCTCTCTCTCCTGTGTGGAGGGTATTTGCATATCGTTCCACTCACGGTATTGTGCCTTTCTTATTCTTTAAACCACTCTTGCCTTGTTCCATTCTAAATCAGGACATGCACTTAAATCAGGACATGCACTTAAATCAGGACATGCACTTAAATCCGCTTATTGATGTCGAAGCTCTTCAAGTGACCTATAATTTCCAGAGCTTAACTGTGTGTCTTAGATAAAGGAATTACAGTCGTGGTCTCTAATGGGCCATAAAGATTGAAATGTCGTATAAAGTTTAGATTGTGGATTGAGTAATTAGTGAAGAATTAAACATATGTACAACATCTGGGTATCTTTATTTGTAGACGTTTCGCCCTTACTGGCTTTATCGATACAATACAAGGACATAATATTGATAAAGCCACTGGAATCGTGTCTTATTTCGCCCTGTGTAGAGCTTTATAAAGTCATATTGCACTTAGAGTAGAAGCTTTGCAAGACGTGTTACACTCTATGTAGAGCTTTATGAAATCATAACATGAAGAAACTCTAAAGAGAGCAAAACGTAGTGTACGTAACTTCCTGTTCTTCAAGGCGAGACGTGTGTACACACCCCACTGACTGTCTTCACATACACGTTCCAATTCTGGCCTCCACAACCACGCCACTAATGGCCGGAGTGTCTTCAAATATTTCTACTTGTCCTCTGTAGTGTTGACAAAATTCGTCACGGCTCTGTTTGCTCCCACGTTCGATCTCCGACACGTGCCGTGACTGTTTAAATATGTACTCTGGGTGCTTAGGTGACTTGTTTGTAGCGTCGTGGTAGTCAGGAACACAGGAATGTAAGGGAGATAAACCCCGTCGATAAGTTTCTGTGAGTTTGTGAGTGAAGAGTGTTTTATAGAAGTTGTTGAGGTGATGATTTGTATTGATGAGTTAGATATTTGGTTATCTTCATCCGTCTCCAGATTCTAAATAGAGATAACACAGTGTTGCACATTTATGAAATTATGGGTTTTCCATGTCATTTATTCATGCTGTGTGTTGGTGCTGGGTAGGTTTTTTTTTCTGGAGAGTTTGAGGCTAACTTTACTTCTGTAGACGTGGCTTGTGATTAGGTCTGCTGTGGGAGTGACGGCAGAGGTTGAGTGTTTAAAGTCGAGAGGATTTATCCCGGGGCGAAGGAAGGTCTGATGTACAGATCTGCTGTAGCAGTGCTGAAGGAAGGTCTGCTGTCCAGATCTGCTGTCCAGATCTGCTGTAGCAGTGCTGAAGGAAGGTCTGCTGTCCAGATCTGCTGTAGCAGTGTTGAAGGAAGGTCTGCTGTCCAAATCTGCTGTAGCAGTGCTGAAGGAAGGTCTGCTGTCCAGATCTGCTATCCAGATCTGCTGTAACAGTGCTGAAGGAAGGTCTGCTGTCCAGATCTGCTGTAGCAGTGCTGAAGGAAGGTCTGCTGTCCAGATCTGCTGTAACAGTGCTGAAGGAAGGTCTGCTGTCCAGATCTGCTGTAGCAACGCTGGTCAAGTCTTTCACTATCGTAGTTTATTTAGTTACAGGTACATATAAATAGTTACACAAATTATCATACATAGTAACATATGCATGTGTTATCACAATATGGAAAACAACCATTGTGAAAATATATTGAAATCTGGTCCTTGATAATGTGAGAAATCACGAAAGCGCTTGTAATTTCACTAATTTTTTTTCACAGTGGTCGTTTTGTACATAGTAACATATGTGTAAGTTACCTTGGGTTGCATTTATTCCCACGATACACATCACTTATATGTGGTTTCAGGGGTCGAGTCACAGCTCCTGGTCTGAGGAAGTTTGCGTTAGTTCTGCCGAAGGAGTGGCGGCTGTGGTGAAGCCGTCGCTGCCTCAGGTGTGCTGTTTATCTGCTGTTGGAGTGTTATCTGCTGGACATCAGCAGTGTTATCTGCTGGAGTCGGCACTGCAGAGTCGGGTTCCTCTCACAGTTGGTAAGAAAGGCTAGAACCTTAAGTCTGCTGTCGGAATCAGCAGTGTTATCTGCTGGAGTCAGCATTGCAGAGTCGGATCCCCCACACACTTAGCAAGAAAGGTAGGAACGTCAACCCAGTTTAAGTTCATTAGGAGATTTCAACTTAAGTCCTTAATGTTATGAGATTAAAGAGGACTCCAACAGCAATAACAACACAAGCCTCCCACTAATGGACTCTCTTAATGATTATTCTCGACTGCTGTAATATATGCGCCTCTTAAGACAACTAAATCTATACTTTTCTTTAATTAAAGACTCTCTAATTAATGCAATAGAAATGCATTTGAAAAATAAATACGATTATAAATAAATAGACAAGATATACGATACGAGAGAGCAGGGAAGGAGAGAGGTAAGCATGAAGTTGACGAGAGTGACAGATAACAGAAGATTTATTAAAAGATATGAAAGGAAGATGGTACAGCAGAAGGCTGTAGGTTCAGAATGATTCTTACAAAATTATTACATACACAATTTTTTGCTTGCCTTATTCGGCAAGAAGAGCGTTGTTATTTAAGACAAAATCGCAAGTTTTACCTATTCGGCACGATATATATATATATATATATATATATATATATATATATATATATATATATATATATATATATATATATATATATATATATATATATATATATATATATATATATATATATATATATATATATATATATATATGTGTGTGTGTGTGTGTGTGTGTGTGTGTGTGTGTGTGTGTGTATGTATGTATATATATATGTATATTTCAAGGGAGAGGTGTTTTTACGTATTGTAGACCTGGCTACACGAGGGCTCTGTAGCCTCGACTATTCTTCCCTGGAGCTGCCGACTATATCAGAGCTAGCAGAGGCCCGGGACGTGGGTGTTGCTACAATTCCTCTCTCTCAGCTGTCTTGAAAGCAAGGCTGTTTTTTGTAATTCTGTTGTTAAATCTCTTACCACTCTGGCTTTTATTATCAAAGGCTATTGTTTCTTGGTGTATATCTTCGTCTTGCTTCACTTAATTGCAAGAATCAAATAAAAATTCTTCCGACTTCTGACAGACGTAAGGATAATTGGGACTTTTGTATCAAGAGTAGTACGGAGAAGAGGTGATAATTGCCAGTAGTTAGAGTTATCACCTGTCCTACACTCTCACTAACAAGCTGTTTTATGAACGCAACACTGCAGATGTAATCTGATTTTAGTCGAAAAACTCGGGTGTATTCTGTGTTTGCCAGCGCTACCGCCTTTCCCCCTTGTGATGTATATTGTGTATATTCTCGTAGCTGTATCGAGTTATTGGTGTGGGGAGAGAGAGAAAGAGAGAGAGAGAGAAAGAGAGAGAGAGAGAGAGAGGAAAAAAAAGACACACACACACACACACACACACACGCACCAGTTTGGAACCCACACCTAGCCAAGCATGTAAAGAAACTAGAGAAAGTGCAAAGGTTTGCAACAAGACTAGTCCCAGAGCTAAGAGGTATGTCTTACGAGGAGAGGTTAAGGGAAATCAATCTGACGACACTGGAGGACAGGAGAGATAGGGGGGACATGATAACGGCTTACAAAATAATGAGAGGAATTGACAAGGTGGACAAAGACAGGATGTTCCAGAGACTGGACACAGCAACAAGGGGACACAGTTGGAAGCTGAAGACACAGATGAATCACAGGGATGTTAGGAAGTATTTCTTCAGCCACAGAGTAGTCAGGAAGTGGAATAGTTTAGGAAGCGATGTAGTGGAGGCAGGATCCATACATAGCTTTAAGCAGAGGTACGATAAAGCTCATGGTTCAGGGAGAGTGACCTAGTAGCGACCAGTGAAGAGGCGGGGCCAGGAGCTTGGAATCGACCCCTGCAACCTCAACTAGGTGAGTACAACTAGATGAGTACACACACACACAAACACACACATACACACACACACACACACACACACACACACACACACACACACACACACACACACACACACACATATATATATATATATATATATATATATATATATATATATATATATATATATATATATATATATATATATATATAATGTCTTTCTACCTCTGTATGTTAGAAGTGGTCAAGGTCCCAGGACCGAAACGTTTTCTAATAAATATGTTATAGTGTTTGCTTACGTGTCTTTCTAAACCAACTTGTCGGTATTTATTACCAAGATTTATACCATATATATATATATATATATATATATATATATATATATATATATATATATATATATATATATATATATATATATATATATATGTATATATACACACACAAGAAGTGAAGAGGTAATATGGGAGAGAGGCTGAAGAGGTCGTCAACTAAGGTGCTTCACTGGTGCCAGAATTACTCTACTCTGCAAGACAAACACTGAACGAGCTTCAACAAGATGGTCTTAAGTTAATATCTAATATCCATCATGTCTGTGAAATGAGAATGTACTTTTTTTAACAAGTTCTGGGATTTTTTAGGTAAGGGTCAATAGGTGAACTGCAGCTGGTTACCTAGTGCAGCTGGTTAAGTAGTGCAGCTGGTCACCTAGTATAGCTGGTTACCTAGTTTACCTGGTCATCTATTCCTGTTGGTAACAGCTTTGGTCTGAGAAGTTAGGGACCAATCTTCTGTTGGTGGATTAATGAGGATTTAAAGTCTACTATATATATGCCAAGAGACATATACCTCACAATGTATATACACTGAGAGACATACACCTCACAATGTATATACACTGAGAGACATACACCTCACAATGTATATACACTGAGAGACATACACCTCACAATGTATACACACTGAGAGACATACACCTTACAATGTATACACACTGAGAGACTTCCACCTCACAATGTATATACACTGAGAGACATACACCTCACAATGTATATACACTGAGAGACATACACCTCACAATGTATATACACTGAGAGACATACACCTCACAATGTATACACACTGAGAGACATACACCTCACAATGTATACACACTGAGAGACATACACCTCACAATGTATACACACTGAGAGACATACACCTCACAATGTATACACACTGAGAGACATACACCTCACAATGTATACACACTCAGAGACATACACCTCACGGTGTATAATCCTGTATGATTGCCTGACCGATCATCCGTCGCTTCCAACTATAAAAACCCTTATCCATATTTTTATATATTAAAAACCCTTTACTCTAATTTAATCACAATAATGGTGCAGTTTTTTCGAAATTTTGTTCTCGCTCCCCCCCCCCCTCAAAAGTAAGAATTTTATCATGGTATTTTGAAAGTTACAGTAAAATAAGGTCGCTAGTGGATATTTCTGGTAAAATTGCTTATATTAAAGCCCTTTCGTCGATTTTTTGAGTGCCATTGTCTGGAAATTGACTCGAAATTGACGGAAATTAATTCCCGGCGAGGGTTGTTAGGTGTTAGATTCTAACTAGTTTAGTTCAGCTAACTCAGGTTTATAGAGGACACTCGTGGTTGTAGATAGTTATTAAATAGTTGTGAAATTGTTATTGAAATAGTTGTTAAAATAGTTATTAGAATTGTTATTAAAATAGTTGTTAAAATAGTTATCAGAATAGTTATTAAATAGTTATCAGAATAGTTATTAGAATAGTTATTAAAATAGTTATTAAAATAGTTGTTAAAAGTTATTAAAATAGTTGTTAAAATAGTTATTAGAATTGTTATTAAAATAGTTGTTAAAATAGTTATTAGAATTGTTATTAAAATAGTTGTTAAAATAGTTATTAGAATTGTTATTCAAATAGTTATTAAAATATATATTAAAATAGTTATCAGAATAGTTATCAGAATAGTTATCAGAATAGTTATTAGAATAGTTATTAGAATAGTTATTAGAATAGTTATTAGAATAGTTATTAAAATAGTTATTAAAATAGTTGTTAAAAGTTATTAAAATAGTTGCTAAAATAGTTATTAAAATAGTTGTTAAAATAGTTATTAAAATAGTTGTTAAAATAGTTATTAAAATAGTTGTTAAAATAGTTATTAAAATAGATATTAAAATAGTTATTAAAATAGTTGTTAAAATAGTTATTAAAATAGTTGTTAAAATAGTTATTAAAATAGTTGTTAAAATAGTTATTAAAATAGTTGTTAAAATAGTTATTAAAATAGTTGTTAAAATAGTTATTAAAATAGATATTAAAATAGTTATCAGAATAGTTATTAAAGTAGTTATTAAATAGTTATTAAAATAGTTATTAAATAGTTATTAAAATAGTTATTAAAATAGTTATTAAAATAGTTGTTAAAATAGTTATTAAAATAGTTGTTAAAATAGTTATTAAAACAGTTGTTCACTGGAGGCAGCATCAGCACTGGGTCGCCTCCAGGGTTCACTGGAGGCAGCATCAGCACTGGGTCGCCTCCAGGGTTCACTGGAGGCAGCATCAGCACTGGGTCGCCTCCAGGGTTCACTGGAGGCAGCATCAGCACTGGGTCGCCTCCAGGGTTCACTGGAAGCAGCATCAGCACTGGGTCGCCTCCAGGGTTCACTGGAAGCAGCATCAGCACTGGGTCGCCTCCAGGGTTCACTGGAAGCAGCATCAGCACTGGGTCGCCTCCAGGGTTCACTGGAGGCAGCATCAGCACTGGGTCGCCTCCAGGGTTCACTGGAGGCAGCATCAGCACTGGGTCGCCTCCAGGGTTCACTGGAGGCAGCATCAGCACTGGGTCGCCTCCAGGGTTCATCTGGCAAGAAATTCCCACTCTTAAGTTACGTCTTTATTTTACCTCCTGGAGGTGGTGGTGGAGGAGGTGGAGGAGAAGGAGGAGAAGGAGGAGAAGGAGGAGGTGGAGGAGGAGGAGGAGAAGGAGGAGGTGGAAGAGGAGGAGGAGAAGGAGGAGGTGGAAGAGGAGGAGGAGAAGGAGAAGGTGGAAGAGGAGGAGGAGCTGGTGGAGGAGGTGGAGGAGAAAGAGGAGAAGGAGTAGGTGGAGGAGGAGGAGGAGAAGGAGGAGGTGGAAGAGGAGGAGGAGAAGGAGGAGGTGGAGGAAGAGGAGCTGGTGGAGGAGAAGGAGGATGTGGATGAGGAGGAGGAGAAGGAGGAGGTGGAAGAGGAGGAGGAGAAGGAGGAGGTGGAGGAAGAGGAGCTGGTGGAGGAGAAGGAGGACAAGGAGGAGGTGGAGGAGGAGGTGGAGGAGGAGGAGGAGAAGGAGGAGGTGGAAGAGGAGGAGGAGAAGGAGGAGGTGGAAGAGGAGGAGGAGAAGAAGGAGGAGGAGAAGGTGGAGGAGGAGGAGACATCAAGTATCAACAGCTTCAAGCTCCTGGCTCGCAAAGTGCAGCTACTCGCCTTGTTGGTACTCTGCTGCTCAGTAGAGTTTCTGGTGTCTGCGTCTGATGCTGTGTGTTCGTGCAGCTGTACGCTGCTGTACCGGCTTCTTGCAGCACTTCCTTTACAGACACATAATACTAATGTGTCTCTTGATAATCTGTCACCTACTGTGTCTGTCTACTAAAATATCTGTTAGTTTTTGTTTCTGCTTATGACACTTCTGTTGCCACTGTCTACTTCCACAACTGTCTACTATTGCCTGTGTCTACGTCTACAACTGTCTACTACAGCCTGTGTCTACGTCTAGAACTGTCTACTACTGCCTGTGTCTACGTCTAGAACTGTCTAATACAGCCTGTGTCTACGTGTAGAACTGTCTACTACAGCCTGTGTCTACGTCTAGAACTGTCTACTACAGCCTGTGTCTACGTCTAGAACTGTCTACTACTGCCTGTGTCTACGTCTAGAACTGTCTACTACTGCCTGTGTCTACGTCTAGAACTGTCTACTACAGCCTGTGTCTACGTCTAGAACTGTCTACTACTGCCTGTGTCTACGTCTAGAACTGTCTACTACTGCCTGTGTCTACGTCTAGAACTGTCTACTACAGCCTGTGTCTACGTCTAGAACTGTCTACTACTGCCTGTGTCTACGTCTGGAACTGTCTACTACTGCCTGTATCTACGTCTAGAACTGTCTACTACTGCCTGTGTCTACGTCTGGAACTGTCTACTACTGCCTGTGTCTACGTCTGGAACTGTCTACTACTGCCTGTGTCTACGTCTAGAACTGTCTACTACTGCCTGTGTCTACGTCTAGAACTGTCTACTACTGCCTGTGTCTACGTCTGGAACTGTCTACTAATGCATGTGTCTACGTCTGGAACTGTCTGCTACAGCCTGTGTCTACGTCTAGAACTGTCTACTACAGCCTGTGTCTACGTCTAGAACTGTCTACTACTGCCTGTGTCTACGTCTGGAACTGTCTACTACTGCCTGTGTCTACGTCTGGAACTGTCTACTACTGCCTGTGTCTACGTCTAGAACTGTCTACTACTGCCTGTGTCTACGTCTGGAACTGTCTACTACTGCCTGTGTCTACGTCTGGAACTGTCTACTACTGCCTGTGTCTACGTCTAGAACTGTCTACTACTGCCTGTGTCTACGTCTAGAACTGTCTACTACTGCCTGTGTCTACGTCTGGAACTGTCTACTACTGCCTGTGTCTACGTCTGGAACTGTCTACTACTGCCTGTGTCTACGTCTAGAACTGTCTACTACTGCCTGTGTCTACGTCTAGAACTGTCTACTACTGCCTGTGTCTACGTCTGGAACTGTCTACTACTGCCTGTGTCTACGTCTGGAACTGTCTACTACTGCCTGTGTCTACGTCTAGAACTGTCTACTACTGCCTGTGTCTACGTCTAGAACTGTCTACTACTGGCTGTGTCTACGTCTGGAACTGTCTACTACTGCCTGTGTCTACGTCTGGAACTGTCTACTACTGCCTGTGTCTACGTCTAGAACTGTCTACTACTGTCTGTGTCTACGTCTAGAACTGTCTACTACTGCCTGTGTCTACGTCTAGAACTGTCTACTACTGCCTGTGTCTACGTCTGGAACTGTCTACTACTGCCTGTGTCTACGTCTAGAACTGTCTACTACTGCCTGTGTCTACGTCTAGAACTGTCTACTACTGCCTGTGTCTACGTCTAGAACTGTCTACTACTGCCTGTGTCTACGTCTAGAACAGTCTACTACTGCCTGTGTCTACGTCTAGAACTGTCTACTACTGCCTGTGTCTACGTCTAGAACTGTCTACTACTGCCTGTGTCTACGTCTAGAACTGTCTACTACTGCCTGTGTCTACGTCTAGAACTGTCTACTACTGCCTGTGTCTACGTCTAGAACTGTCTACTACTGCCTGTGTCTACGTCTAGAACTGTCTACTACTGCCTGTGTCTACGTCTAGAACTGTCTACTACTGCCTGTGTCTACGTCTAGAACAGTCTACTACTGCCTGTGTCTACGTCTAGAACTGTCTACTACTGCCTGTGTCTACGTCTAGAACTTTCTACTACTGCCTGTGTCTACGTCTAGAACTGTCTACAAATCTCAGCTTCCGCTGCTAGAATTTCTGTGATTTTTTTAAAAATTTAAATTGGCATGGTGCCTCTCCCATGCATGGGTGCCTCTCACATGCATGGGTAGCTCTCCCATGCATGGGTGCCTCTCCCATGCATGCGTACCTCTCCCATGCATGGGTGCCTCTCCCATGCATGGGTGCCTCTCCCATGCATGGATGCCTCTCCCATGCATGGGTGCCTCTCCCATGCATGGGTGCCTCTCCCATGCATGGGTGCCTCTCCCATGCATGGGTAGCTCTCCCATGCATGGGTGCCTCTCCCATGCATGGGTGCTTCTCCCATGCATGGGTGCCTCTCCCATGCATGGGTGCCTCTCCCATGCATGGGTGCCTCTCCCATGCATGGGTGCCTCTCCCATGCATGGGTGCCTCTCCCATGCATGGGTACGTCTCCCATGCATGGGTACCTCTCCCATGCATGGGTACCTCTCCCATGCATGGGTGCCTCTCCCATGCATGGGTGCCTCTCCCATGCATGGGTGCCTCTCCCATGCATGGGTGCCTCTCCCATGCATGGGTGCCTCTCCCGTGCATGGGTACCTCTCCCATGCATGGGTGCCTCTCCCATGCATGGGTGCCTCTCCCATGCATGGGTACCTCTCCCATGCATGGGTGCCTCTCCCATGCATGGGTGTGTCTCACATGCATGGGTGCCTCTCCCATGCATGGATGCCTCTCCCATGCATGGGTGCCTCTCCCATGCATGGGTACCTCTCCCATGCATGGGTACCTCTCCCATGCATGGGTGCCTCTCCCATGCATGGGTACCTCTCCCATGCATGGGTACCTCTCCCATGCATGGGTACCTCTCCCATGCATGGGTACCTCTCCCATGCATGGATGCCTCTCCCATGCATGGGTGCCTCTCCCATGCATGGGTGCCTCTCCCATGCATGGGTGCCTCTCCCATGCATGGGTGCCTCTCCCATGCATGGGTGCCTCTCCCATGCATGGGTAGCTCTCCCATGCATGGGTGCCTCTCCCATGCATGGGTGCTTCTCCCATGCATGGGTGCCTCTCCCATGCATGGGTGCCTCTCCCATGCATGGGTGCCTCTCCCATGCATGGGTGCCTCTCCCATGCATGGGTGCCTCTCCCATGCATGGGTACGTCTCCCATGCATGGGTACCTCTCCCATGCATGGGTACCTCTCCCATGCATGGGTGCCTCTCCCATGCATGGGTACCTCTCCCATGCATGGGTGCCTCTCCCATGCATGGGTGCCTCTCCCATGCATGGGTGCCTCTCCCATGCATGGGTGCCTCTCCCATGCATGGGTACCTCTCCCATGCATGGGTGCCTCTCCCATGCATGGGTGCTTCTCCCATGCATGGGTGCCTCTCCCATGCATGGGTGCCTCTCCCATGCATGGGTGCCTCTCCCATGCATGGGTGCCTCTCCCATGCATGGGTGCCTCTCCCATGCTTGGGTACGTCTCCCATGCATGGGTACCTCTCCCATGCATGGGTACCTCTCCCATGCATGGGTACCTCTCCCATGCATGGGTGCCTCTCCCATGCATGGGTACCTCTCCCATGCATGGGTGCCTCTCCCATGCATGGGTGCCTCTCCCATGCATGGGTGCCTCTCCCATGCATGGGTGCCTCTCCCATGCATGGGTAGCTCTCCCATGCATGGGTGCCTCTCCCATGCATGGGTGCTTCTCCCATGCATGGGTGCCTCTCCCATGCATGGGTGCCTCTCCCATGCATGGGTGCCTCTCCCATGCATGGGTGCCTCTCCCATGCATGGGTGCCTCTCCCATGCTTGGGTACGTCTCCCATGCATGGGTACCTCTCCCATGCATGGGTACCTCTCCCATGCATGGGTGCCTCTCCCATGCATGGGTACCTCTCCCATGCATGGGTGCCTCTCCCATGCATGGGTGCCTCTCCCATGGATGGGTGCCTCTCACATGCATGGGTGCCTCTCCCATGCATGGGTACCTCTCCCATGCATGGGTGCCTCTCCCCTGCATGGGTGCCTCTCCCATGCATGGGTGCCTCTCCCATGCATGGGTGCCTCTCCCATGCATGGGTGCCTCTCCCGTGCATGGGTACCTCTCCCATGCATGGGTGCCTCTCCCATGCATGGGTGCCTCTCCCATGCATGGGTACCTCTCCCATGCATGGGTACCTCTCCCATGCATGGGTGTGTCTCACATGCATGGGTGCCTCTCCCATGCATGGATGCCTCTCCCATGCATGGGTGCCTCTCCCATGCATGGGTACCTCTCCCATGCATGGGTACCTCTCCCATGCATGGGTGCCTCTCCCATGCATGGGT
>NW_027198006.1:0-10000 GCF_038502225.1 Cherax quadricarinatus
TGTAGTGGGTCACAAGCGCCAGGCTCCGAGAATCTTAGTGCTTTTAGGGCGTGTTTTAGCAGCTAGAAGCAACCAGTGTTAGTGACAACGTCAGTGAACAACCCTACAAGTGATAACCAAAGTATTAGCAAAAATAAATAAAGTAAAGGCGAGAGAAAGCTTGAAATTATACAACAAAATTTCAAAGTGCCAGTTCGTTGAGGCCTAGTTGGCACTTGTTGCCACATTGTTACAAATATACAAAGTACAAAGCGAGTGACTAAAGAGAAAAGATCAAATAGAATTAAGAGAGGTTGGCTAACGACAAACTGTGATGTAGCACACAGCGTGAACAAGCTAGCCAGAAAGGGGATATATATATATATATATATATATATATATATATATATATATATATATATATATATATATATATATATATATATATATATATACATATACATAAATATATATAAGCAGAGTTGGTGGCAGCAGTAGGCCTGAGGAAGTAGTGCCCCCATAACAGGTTGGGTGTCATCACAAATAAGAAGTGTACTTACCAAAAGTGAAGTGTAAATTATAAAAGTAGCAGTATACAAGTGATAAGTGTGGTAAATGAGGACTCAAAAGGGCAACGAGAAAAGAATAGCTGAAGAAGTCAGCGGCGGAAGGGCGAGGTGCACGAGTCATCGTACAGCGAGCATCGTACAGCGAGCATCGTACATCAGGCATCTGGATGGACGTCCCCTCTGAGGAGTAACGTACAAATCACCTGTTTGTGGTTGGCGGGAAGTTTTGAGTGGTAGAGCCGGCCCTACGGTCACTGGTAGCCATCAAACCCTGCTCCAGAGCGATTATCATACACACAACACCTAGCAGTAGTAGGAAGATAAAATTTGTAGGAGCAAGGAATAGGCAGGAGGATTAAGTCGTGGCTAATGGGACTACAGCCCTGACAACAGTTTCGAGAGATAATGTTTTAGGACACAAAGACAGTACAATCTGAGAAGCAAGTATTGGGTACACATGTAGTAAAAGGTAGTACATAACTGGGTGAAAGAATGACTTGTTAACACACGCTAGTATTATAATTATTAGAATTACTCTCAGTGTTAATGGTATCTTATTAGTATTACGGATACACAGAGGTGAATTGTATTTCTGGGACATATAAACAACTGACGTGCTCACACACACACGCGCGCACACACATACACTCGGGGCCAGGAGCTGAGTCTCGACCCCTGAAACCACAACTAGGTGAGTACACACAGCTGATCCTTGGAATTTGACCGCGTCCCCTCACCCCCCCACACACCTTTCCCTCCCCCACAGACCTTTCCCCTCCCCCGCTCTTGCCTTCACTCCCTCTTCCCTCCTATCTTTCCCTCTCCCCCTCCCTCGCGTTTCTCTCTCTCATACCTCTCATAGCCTTTTTCCTTCCCCTTCCCCCTACTCTCTCTCTCTCTCTCTCTCTCTCTCTCTCACCCTCCTTTCTCTCTCTCTCTCTCTCACACACAAATCTCTCTCTCTCTCTCTCTCTCTCTCTCTCACTCCCATAACCCTATCTCTCACCCTCCTCTCTCTCTATAGGCTTCTCTCTCCATCTCTCCATTTCTCTCTCTCATAGCCTTTTCCCTCACCCTCCTTTCTCCTCTCTCTCTCTCTCTCTCCCTCTCTCTTCTCTCTCTCTACCCTTCTCTCTCTCTATACATTTCTCTCTCTCTCCCCCTTCTCTTATCCCTCACCCCCATACTCTCTCTCTCTCCCTCTCTTTCTCTCTCTCTACCCTTTCTCTCCCCCCTCACATTTCTACTCTCTTGGTCTTATCCCTCACCCCCATACTCTCTCCTCTCTCTCCCTCTTTCTACCCTTTCTCTCTCCTCTCTCTCCCTCTTTCTACCCTTTCTCTCTCCCCCTCGCACCCTCTCCCTCCTCTAGCCTTCTGTCTGTGGTAAAAAAAAAAAAAAAAAAAAAAAAAAAAAATGGGTGGCCCTAGAGGACGGAAAACCAGAGATCTGGTAGACGAACCAGGGAGGAAAGACTGGGAGTTAGAGCTCCAAAAAAGGGAGGAAGAGTGGGGAAGGAAGATAGTAGAGCTTGGTAAGAAAATGGAGGAGCGGATAGCTGAAGAGTGCAGGAAGTGGGAAGTACAGGTCTTAGCAGCAGAAGCTAGGATACAGTGCTTAGAAGAGAAACTGCAAAGCCTGAAACAGATTAGAGAGACAAATGACAATTCAGATGTGACATCAGGAAATTCAATGTCAGGCGCAGACAAGGGGACGGTAAGCAACAACGGAGACATGCCGTACACGAAGGCCCTATCAGACCCACGTGGGGCCAGGGAAAAGACGAGGAGCACACTAAGATCAAATGACAGGTCCGAAGACAATGAAGGTATGCTATATGCAGAGATTCTAACAGCCAACTGCAGTAGCAAGGGACAGCTGGTCAGGAAAGACAGTTCACTGAGAATAGAAGTTTCAGATATGACAGGGACTGAAGGCAAGAACATGTCAATGGAAGGAAATAAAATGCCTCAGAGGAAGCAGATGGAGACTCAGTGGGAGGAGGAAAGGGCGAGGTCAGTTTTTGTGTACGGGCTCCAAGAAGCCAAGGGGGACAACTTTGAAGAAATAAAACAGGAGGAGAAAAAAATGATTGAAGGCATCATGAAAACAATAGGTGAGGGCGATATGACCCAGGTGACAAATTTTCAGAGAATTGGGTGGTTTGCGAGTGGAAGGATACGGCCTGTCAGAGTAACTTTCAAGGAAGAATCAGTTCGAACCAGGATTCTGCAAGAGAAAGCAAGACTGAGGGACAAAGAGGGGTACCAGAGAGTATACCTCGACCGCGACAGAACACAAGAAGAAAGGACTACACTGAAAGAGAGGGTACAGAGACGCAAGGAGGAACGAGAGGCAATGACGAAAATGAGCAGGACCCAGACACAGGAGGAAGGGCAAACACACCCCACAGAATCTCCCACCAAAAGACTCCAACCGCGACATTCCCAACGCAACTGAGCAACCTATACTACAACCCACTCACTGTTCCCTCTGCCACCAACCCCCATATCACAAACCTCACCCCAACAGCTGTCCCTTATGGGCATTCTGACCCCACCCCCATCATCACAAACCCCACCTACACCACAGCCCCATATAGGCCCCCACCAAGGCTCTCGCTCCCCCAACCCCAATATTCTTGCATGACCACAATGATAGAAAAGAAACTGAAAGTTTGGTACACAAACGCGGATGGAATAACGAATAAACATGAGGAGTGGAACGAAAGAATCAGTGAAAAATCCCCAGACATCATAGCAGTCACAGAAACAAAACTCGCTGAGACAATAACAGACACAATCTTCCCAACAGGATATCAGATCCTGAGGAAAGATAGAAGGAGTAGAGGGGGAGGAGGGGTTGCACTGCTCATAAAACACCGATGGGGATTTGAGGAAATGGAAGGCATGGACATGATTGGAGAAAGAGACTACATTGTAGGTACAATTCAGTCCGGAGAACATAAAGTAGTCATTGGAGTGATGTATAACCCACCACAGAACTGCAGGAGGCCAAGAGAGGAGTACGAAGAAAACAACAGGGTGATGGTGGACACACTGGCTGAGGTGGCAAGAAGAGCTCACTCGAGCAGAGCAAAGTTACTGGTAATGGGCGATTTCAACCACAGGGAGATCGACTGGGAAAACCTGGAGCCACATGGGGGTCCCGAAACATGGAGAGCCAAGATGATGGATGTGGTACTTGAAAACCTCATGCATCAACATGTCAGGGACACAACCAGAGAGAGAGGGGAGGATGAGCCAGCAAGACTGGATCTTGTGTTCACCCTGAGCAGTTCAGACATTGAGGACATCACTTACGAGAGGCCCCTTGGAGCTAGCGATCACGTGGTTCTGAGTTTTGATTATATAGTAGAGTTACAAGTGGAGAAGGTAACAGGAACTGAAGGGGACAGGCCAAACTATAAAAGGGGGGACTACACAGGTATGAGAAACTTCCTGCAGGAGGTTCAGTGGGACAGAGAAATGGTAGGAAAATCAGTAAACGAGATGATGGAATATGTGGCAACAAAGTGCAAGGAGGCAGAGGAAAGTTTTGTTCCCAAGGGAAACAGAAATAATAGGAAGACCAAAACGAGTCCTTGGTTTACCCGAAGGTGTAGGGAGGCAAAAACTAAGTGCAACAGAGAATGGAAAAGGTACAGGAGGCATAGGACCCAGGAAAACAAGGAGATTAGTAGAAGAGCCAGAAACGAGTATGCACAGATAAGGAGGGAGGCCCAGCGACAGTATGAAAACGACATAGCATCGAAAGTCAAATCTGACCCGAAACTGCTGTATAGCCACATTAGGAGGAAGACAACAGTCAAGGACCAGGTGATAAGGCTGAGGAAAGAAGGTGGAGAACTCACAAGAAACGATCAAGAGGTATGTGAGGAGCTCAACACGAGATTTAAGGAAGTATTTACAGTAGAGACAGGAAGGACTCTGGGGGGACAGACCAGATGGGGACACCAGCAAGGAATACACCAACAAGTGTTGGACGACATACATACAGATGAGGAGGAGGTGAAGAAACTGCTAAGGGACATCGATACCTCAAAGGCAATGGGACCGGACAACATCTCCCCGTGGGTCCTTAGAGAGGGAGCAGATATGTTGTGCGTGCCACTTACCACAATCTTCAACACGTCCCTGGAAACTGGGCAACTACCTGAGGTATGGAAGACGGCAAATGTAGTTCCCATTTTTAAAAAAGGAGACAGAAAAGAGGCACTAAACTATAGACCTGTGTCATTGACGTGTATAGTATGCAAAATTATGGAGAAGATTATCAGGAGGAGAGTGGTGGAGCACCTGGAACGGAACAAGAGTATAAATGCCAACCAGCACGGATTCACGGAAGGCAAATCCTGTGTCACAAACCTTCTGGAGTTTTATGATAAAATAACAGAAGTAAGACACGAGAGAGAGGGGTGGGTTGATTGCATCTTCTTGGACTGCAAGAAGGCCTTTGACACAGTTCCTCACAAGAGATTAGTGCAGAAGCTAGAGCATCAGGCGCATATAACAGGAAGGGCACTGCAATGGATCAGAGAATACCTGACAGGGAGGCAACAACGAGTCATGGTACGTAATGATGTATCACAGTGGGCACCTGTGACGAGCGGGGTCCCACAGGGGTCGGTCCTAGGACCAGTGCTATTTTTGGTATATGTGAACGACATGATGGAAGGGTTAGACTCAGAAGTGTCCCTGTTTGCAGATGATGTGAAGTTAATGAGGAGAATTAAATCTGATGAGGACCAGGCAGGACTTCAAAGAGACCTGGACAGACTGGACACCTGGTCCAGCAAATGGCTTCTCGAATTTAATCCTGCCAAATGCAAAGTCATGAAGATAGGGGAAGGGCACAGAAGACCACAGACAGAGTATAGGCTAGGTGGCCAAAGACTGCAAACCTCACTCAAGGAGAAAGATCTTGGGGTGAGTATAACACCGAGCATGTCTCCGGAAGCACACATCAATCAGATAACTGCTGCAGCATATGGGCGCCTGGCAAACCTGAGAACAGCATTCCGATACCTTAGTAAGGAATCGTTCAAGACACTGTACACCGTGTATGTCAGGCCCATACTGGAGTATGCAGCACCTGTTTGGAACCCGCACTTGATAAAGCACGTCAAGAAACTAGAGAAAGTACAAAGGTTTGCGACAAGGTTAGTTCCAGAGCTAAGGGGAATGTCCTATGAAGAAAGATTAAGGGAAATCGGCCTGACGACACTGGAGGACAGGAGGGTCAGGGGAGACATGATAACGACATATAAAATACTGCGTGGAATAGACAAGGTGGACAAAGACAGGATGTTCCAGGGAGGGGACACAGAAACAAGAGGCCACAATTGGAAGTTGAAGACACAAATGAGTCAGAGAGATATTAGGAAGTATTTCTTCAGTCATAGAGTTGTAAGGCAGTGGAATAGCCTAGAAAATGACGTAGTGGAGGCAGGAACCATACACAGTTTTAAGACGAGGTTTGATAAAGCTCATGGAGCGGGGAGAGAGAGGGCCCAGTAGCAACCGGTGAAGAGGCGGGGCCAGGAGCTAGGACTCGACCCCTGCAACCACAAATAGGTGAGTACAAATAGGTGAGTACACACACACACACACACACACACACACACACACAATGGCAAGAAAGAATCAATGAGAAGTCCCCAGACATCATAGCAGTTACAGAAACAAAACTCACGGAGACAATAACAGATGCAATCTTCCCACCAGGATACCAGATCATGAGGAAAGATAGAAGGGGCAGGGGGGGAGGTGGGGTTGCTCTGCTCGTAAAAAACAGATGGAAATTCGAGAAAATGGAAGGCATAGATGAGACGGGAGAAAGAGACTACATAGCAGGTACACTTCAGTCTGGGGAACACAAAGTGGTCATTGCAGTGATGTATAATCCACCACAGAACTGCAGGAGGCCAAGAGAGGAATATGAAGAGAGCAACAGAGCAATGGTGGACACACTTGCTGAGGTGGCAAGAAGAGCTCACTCCAGCAGAGCAAAGTTGCTGGTTATGGGGGATTTCAACCACAGGGAGATTGACTGGGAAAACCTGGAGCCACATGGGGGTCCCGAAACATGGAGAGCCAGGATGTTGGACGTGGTGCTGGAAAACCTCATGCACCAACATGTTAAGGACACTACCAGAGTGAGAGGGGAGGATGAACCAGCAAGATTGGACCTTGTGTTCACCCTGGGCAGCTCAGACATTGAGGACATCAAGTATGAGAGTCCCCTAGGAGCTAGCGACCACGTGGTTCTGTGCTTTGAATACATAGTAGAGCTGCAAGTGGAGAGAATAACAGGAGTTGAATGGGAAAAGCCTGACTATAAAAGAGGGGACTACATAGGGTTGAAGAACTTCCTGCGGGAGGTCCAGTGGGACAGAGAACTGGCAGGAAAGCCAGTAAATGAAATGATGGAATATGTAACAACAAAATGCAAGGAGGCAGTGGAAAGGTTTATTCCCAAGGGCAACAGTAACAACGGGAAGACCAGAACGAGCCCCTGGTTTACCCGACGGTGTAAGGAGGCAAAAACAAAGTGCAATAGAGAATGGAAAAAGTACAGAAGGCAGAGAACACACGAAAATAGGGAGATCAGTCGCAGAGCCAGGAATGAGTATGCACAGGTAAGGAGGGAGGCCCAGCGACAGTATGAAAATGACATAGCATCGAGAATCAAGACTGACCCGAAACTGTTGTATAGCCACATCAGGAGGAAGACAACAGTCAAAGACCAGGTGATCAGATTAAGGACAGAAGGTGGAGAACTCACAAGAAATGATCAGGAGGTATGTGAGGAGCTGAACAGGAGATTTAAGGAAGTTTTTACAGTAGAGACAGGAAGGGCTGTGGGAAGACAGCACAGAAGGGAACATCAAGAGGGAATATACCAACAAGTGTTGGATGACATACGAACAACTGAGGAGGAGGTGAAGAAGCTCTAAGTTACCTTGACACCTCAAAGGCGATGGGACCGGACAACATCTCCCCATGGGTCCTTAGAGAAGGAGCAGAGATGCTGTGCGTGCCTCTAACCACAATCTTCAACACATCCCTTGAAACTGGGCAACTACCTGAGAAATGGAAGACAGCTAATGTAGTCCCCATATTTAAGAAAGGAAACAGAAACGAGGCACTAAACTACAGACCTGTGTCTCTGACATGTATTGTGTGCAAAGTCATGGAGAAGATTATCAGGAGGAGAGTGGTCGAACACCTGGAAAGGAACAAGATTATAAATGAAAACCAGCATGGGTTCATGGAAGGCAAATCTTGTATCACAAACCTCCTGGAGTTTTATGACAAGGTAACAGAAGTAAGACACGAGAGAGAGGGGTGGGTAGATTGCGTTTTCCTAGACTGCAGGAAGGCCTTTGACACAGTTCCCCACAAGAGATTAGTGCAGAAGCTGGAGGATCAGGCGCATGTAACAGGGAGGGCACTGCAATGGATCAGGGAATACCTGACAGGGAGGCAGCAACGAGTCATGGTACGTGAAGAGGTATCACAGTGGGCGCCTGTGACGAGCGGGGTCCCACAGGGGTCAGTTCTAGGACCAGTGCTATTTTTGATATATGTGAACGACATGATGGAAGGAATAGACTCTGAAGTGTCCCTGTTCGCAGATGATGTGAAGTTGATGAGAAGAATTAAATCGGATGAGGATGAGGCAGGACTGCAAAGAGACCTGGACAGGCTGGACATGTGGTCCAGTAACTGGCTTCTCGAATTCAATCCAGCCAAATGCAAAGTCATGAAGATTGGGGAGGGGCAAAGAAGACCGCAGACAGAGTATAGGCTAGGTGGACAAAGACTACAGACCTCACTCAGGGAGAAAGACCTTGGGGTGACCATAACACCGAGCACATCACCGGAGGCACACATCAACCAAATAACTGCTGCAGCATACGGGCGCCTGGCAAACCTGAGAATAGCGTTCCGATACCTTAATAAGGAATCGTTCAAGACACTGTACACTGTGTATGTTAGGCCCATACTGGAGTATGCAGCACCAGTCTGGAACCCACACCTGGTCAAGCACGTCAAGAAGTTAGAGAAAGTACAAAGGTTTGCAACAAGGCTAGTCCCAGAGCTCAGGGGAATGTCGTACGAGGAAAGGTTAAGGGAAATCGGACTGACGACACTGGAGGACAGAAGGGTCAGGGGAGACATGATAACGACATACAAGATACTGCGGGGAATAGACAAGGTGGACAGAGATAGGATGTTCCAGAGAGGGGACACAGGGACAAGGGGTCACAACTGGAAGCTGAAGACTCAGACGAGTCACAGGGACGTTAGGAAGTATTTCTTCAGTCATAGAGTTGTCAGGAAGTGGAATAGCCTAGCAAGTGAAGTAGTGGAGGCAGGAACCATACATAGTTTTAAGAAGAGGTATGACAAAGCTCAGGAAGCAGAGAGAGAGAGGACCTAGTAGCGATCAGTGAAGAGGCGGGGCCAGGAGCTGAGTCTCGACCCCTGCAACCACAATTAGGTGAGTACACACACACACACACACACACACACACCACACACACACACACACACACACACACACACACACACACACACCACACAGTCACACACACTCACACTCACACACAGGAGGTCTAAGAATTAAATAAGACGAGGATCAGGTACTAACTACAAAGAGACCTGAACAGGCTGGACACCTGGACTGGCTTCTAGGAATATAACCCCACCAAGTGCAAGTCATGAAGATTGGGGAAGGGAACAGAAGACCGCAGATGGAGTATAGGCTAGGTGGCCAAAGACTACAACCCTCGCTCAAGGAGAAAGACCTTGGGGTGAGTATAACATCGAGCACATCTCCAGAAGCACACAACAACCAGAGAACTGCTGCAGCATATGGGTGCCCGGCAAACCTGAGAACAGCATTCCGATACCTTAGTAAGGAATCGTTCAAGACACTGTACACCGTGTACGTCAGGCCCATACTGGAGTATGCAGCACCAGTTTGGAACCCACACTTGATCAAGCACGTCAAGAAACTAGAGAAAGTACAAAGGTTTGCAACAAGGCTAGTTCCAGAGCTAAGGGGAATGTCCTATGAAGAAAGGTTAAGGGAAATCGGCCTGACGACACTGGAGGACAGGAGGGTCAGGGGAGACATGATAACGACATATAAAATACTGCGTGGAATAGACAAGGTGGACAAAGACAGGATGTTCCAGAGATGGGACACAGCAACAAGGGGACACAATTGGAAGTTGAAGACACAGATGAGCCACAGGGATGTTAGGAAGTATTTCTTCAGTCACAGAGTAGTCAGGCAGTGGAATAGCCTAGAAAATAATGTAGTGGAGGCTGGAACCATACATAGTTTTAAGGCGAGGTATGATAAAGCTCATGGAGCAGGGAGAGAGAGGACCTAGTAGCAATCAGTGAAGAGGCGGG
>NW_027198006.1:12500-42500 GCF_038502225.1 Cherax quadricarinatus
GAGAGGGGATGGAGAAGACAGACAGGAGATCCCAGACCCAGGAAGAAGATCTAATACAGCCTCCCTCACAACTTTCTATAGAAGCCTCCCAACCAGGTCAACCCCAGTGCAACCAAACACTCTAAATCAAAACACCCATGCCACATCCAATGCCCCCACCCACTACATTACAAACTTCACCCCCACAGCAACAACCCATAGTTCCTTACCAGGTCTCCCACTTCCCCAACCCCAATATACTTCCCAGACCACAGTCTTAGAAAAGAAGTTGAAGGTGTGGTATACAAATGCAGATGGAATAACAAACAAGTATGAGGAGTGGCACGAAAGAATCAAAGAGACATCCCCAGACATAATAGCACTCACAGAAACAAAACTCACCAGAATAATAACAGATTCAATCTTTCCATCCGGATATCAAATCTTCAGGAAAGACAGAGGGAGGAGAGGGGGAGGAGGAGTTGCACTGCTCATTAAAAACCAGTGGGGTTTTGAGAAAATGGAAGGAATGGATGGCATGGGCGAAAGGGACTACTTAGTAGGAACAATCCAGTCTGAGGGACATAAGGTGATAATTGCAGTAATGTACAACCCACCACAGAACTGCAGGAGGCCAAGAGAAGAATACGATGAGAGCAACAGAGCAATGATCAACACACTAGCCGAGGTGGCCAGGAGAGCACACATGGGGGGAGCAAAGTTACTAGTTATGGGTGATTTCAATCACAAGGAGATTGACTGGGAAAACCTGGAGCCCCATGGGGGTCCCGAAACATGGAGAGCCAAGATGATGGATGTGGTACTGGAGAACCTCATGCATCAACATGTTAGAGACACTACCAGAGAGAGAGGAGAGGATGAACCAGCAAGGTTGGACCTTGTATTCACCATGAGTAGTTCGGACATCGAGGGTATCATGTATGAAAGGCCCCTGGGAGCTAGTGATCATGTGGTTCTGTGCTTCGACTACATAGTTGAGCTCCAAGTGGAGAGAGTAGCAGGAATAGGCTGGGAAAAACCAAACTACAAAAGGGGGAACTACTCAGGCATGAGGAACTTCCTTCAAGACATTCAGTGGGAGAGGGAACTGACAGGAAAACCAGTACAAGAAATGATGGACTATGTAGCAACAAAATGCAAGGAGGCAGAGGAGAGGTTTGTTCCCAAGGGAAACAGAAATAATGGGAAGAACAGAACGAGTCCTTGGTTCACCCAAAGGTGTAGGGAGGCAAAAACTAGGTGTACTAGAGAATGGAAAAGGTACAGAAGACAGAGAACTCAGGAAAATAAAGAAATCAGCCGAAGAGCCAGAAACGAATATGCACAGATAAGAAGGGAGGCTCAGAGACAATATGAAAATGACATAGCATCAAAAGTAAAGACTGACCCGAAGCTGTTGTACAGCCACATCAGGAGGAAAACAACAGTCAAGGACCAGGTAATCAGACTGAGGAAGGGTGATGGGGAATTCACAAGAAACGACCGAGAGGTATGTCAGGAGCTCAACACAAGATTTAAAGAGGTATTTACAGTGGAAACCAGTAGGACTCCAAGAAATCAGAACAGGGGGGCACACCAGCAAGTGCTGGATGAGGTACATATAACCAAGGAGGAGGTGAAGAAGCTGCTATGCGAACTTGACACCTCAAAGGCGGTGGGACCAGACAACATCTCTCCATGGGTCCTTAAAGAGGGAGCAGAGATATTGTGTGAGCCATTAACAAAGATCTTCAACACATCATTTGAAACTGGGCAACTCCCTGAGGTATGGAAAATGGCAAATGTAGTCCCAATTTTTAAAAAGGGAGACAGACATGAGGCACTAAACTACAGACCTGTATCACTAACGTGTATAGTATGCAAGGTCATGGAGAAGATCATCAGGAGGAGAGTGGTGGGGCACCTGGAAAGAAACAAGTGTATAATTGACAACCAGCACGGTTTCAGGGAAGGAAAATCCTGTGTCACAAACCTACTAGAGTTTTATGACAAGGTGACAGAAGTAAGACAAGAGAGAGAGGGGTGGATCGACTGCGTATTTTTGGACTGCAAGAAGGCTTTCGACACAGTTCCTCACAAGAGGTTACTGCAAAAGCTAGAGGACCAGGCACACATAACAGGAAAGGCACTGCAATGGATCAGAGAATATCTGACAGGGAGGCAACAACGAGTCATGGTACGCGACGAGGTGTCAGAGTGGGCGCCTGTGACAAGCGGGGTTCCACAGGGGTCAGTCCTAGGACCTGTGCTGTTCTTGGTATACGTGAACGACATAACGGAAGGGATAGACTCAGAAGTGTCCTTGTTTGCAGACGATGTGAAGTTAATGAGAAGAATCGAATCGGACGAGGATCAGGCAGGACTACAAAGAGATCTGGACAGGCTACAAGCCTGGTCCAGCAACTGGCTCCTTGAATTTAACCCTGCCAAATGCAAAGTCATGAAGATTGGGGAAGGGCAAAGAAGACCGCAGACACAATATAGTTTAGATGGCCAAAGACTGCAAACCTCACTCAAGGAAAAAGATCTGGGGGTGAGTATAACACCGAGCATATCTCCTGAGGCGCACATCAATCAGATAACTGCTGCAGCATACGGGCGCCTGGCAAACCTACGGATAGCGTTCCGATACCTCAGTAAGGATTCGTTTAAGACTCTGTACACCATCTACGTCAGGCCCATACTGGAGTATGCAGCACCAGTTTGGAATCCACACCTAGTCAAGCACGTCAAGAAATTAGAGAAAGTGCAAAGGTTTGCAACAAGACTAGTCCCAGAGCTACGGGGATTGTCCTATGAAGAAAGGTTGAGGGAAATCGGCCTGACGACACTGGAGGCCAGGAGGGTCAGGGGAGACATGATAACGACATATAAAATACTGCGCGGAATAGACGAGGTGGACAAAGACGGGATGTTCCAGAGATGGGACACAGACACAAGAGGTCACAATTGGAAGTTGAAGACTCAGATGAATCAAAGGGATGTTAGGAAGTATTTCTTCAGTCATAGAGTAGTCAGGCCATGGAATAGCCTAGAAAGTGATGTGGTGGAGGCAGGAACCATACATAGTTTTAAGGCGAGGTATGATAGAGCTCATGGGGCAGGGAGAGAGAGGACCTAGTAGCAATCAGCGAAGAGGCGGGGCCAGGAGCTGTGACTCGACCCCTGCAACCACAAATAGGTGAGTACAAATAGGTGAGTACACACACACACACAAGGAGTGAAAGGGAAGAGCAGCTGGGTGCAGATGGAGAGGGAGATAGATCAAATGCTGAGGCACAATCAAGGGAGAAAATGACCACATACAGACAGGAACCAGAGTCAATGAGGGAGAGGCAATGGGAGGAGGAAAGGGCAAAATCAGTGTTTATCCATGGGCTTCGGGAGAGAGAGGAAAGGACACACACTGAAAGACGGCAGGAAGAAAGAAAGGAGATTTAGAAAATCATCACGGAAATAGGGGGAGAAGACATGGACGAGATTGTAAATTTTCAGAGAATAGGGGGGTACTCGAAGGGGAGAAACCAACCGATCAAGCTGATTCTCAGGACGGAAACAGTGCGGAACAGGATCCTCCAAGAGAAACCACGGTTGAAATACTCGGAAGAGTACAAGAGGGTGTTTCTAGACAGAGACAGAACACAAACAGAATGACAGCAGCTGAGGGAGAGGACAAAAAAGTGAAAGGAGCTAGGAAAGGAGACAAGGATGGAACCAGCAGAGGTCAGTCAGAGCAGAACAGAGCAACAAGGCAAGCACACACACAACTATTCTCAGAACCCCACAACCTATCCCAACACACTACAATCCCCACAGCTTCCACCCAACCCCCAGCCATAGAATCCCACAGTATGCTACCAGGTCTTCCAACCACACAGGCCCCCCAAACCACAGTGTTGGAAAGGAAACTGAAGGTATGGTACACAAACGCTGTTGGAATAACAAACAAGTGGGAGGCGTGGCATGAAAGAGTCAAAGAGGCATCACCGGACACAACCCCCAACTACAGAATCCCACAGTATGGTACCAGGTCTCCCACCCTCACAGGCCCCCCCAAAGCACAGTGTTGGAAAGGAAACTGAAGGTATGGTACACAAACGCTGATGGAATAACAAACAAGTGGGAGGAGTGGCACGAAAGAGTCAAAGAGGCATCACCGGACATCATAGCTCTCACAGAAACCAAGCTTACAGGTATGATAACAGATGCCATCTTTCCAACGGGATACCAGATCCTGAGGAAAGACAGAAGGAACAGGGGGGTGGAGGAGTGGCACTGCTGATCAAAAACTGATGGAATTTTGATGAGCTGGAGAGAGGAGACAGCGGAGAAGAAAGTGATTACATAGTGGGAACGCTTCACTCTGGAGGTCCCAAGGTGGTAATTGCAGTGATGTATAACCCACCACAGAACAGCAGGAGGCCAGGGCAAGAGTATGACGAGAGCAATAGAGCGATGGTTGACACACTGGCTGCAGTGGCCAGAAGAGCTCATGCATGCAGGGCAAAGCTCCTGATCATGGGTGACTTTAACCACAAGGAGATCGACTGGGAGAACTTGGAGCCACATGGGGGCCAAGATACATGGAGGGCTAAGATGATGGAGGTGGTACTGGAAAACTTCATGTACCAACACGTAAGGGACACTACAAGAGAGAGAGGAGAGGATGAACCAGCAAGACTGGACTTAGTATTCACCTTGAGTAGTGCAGATATTGAGGACATCACATATGAAAGACCCCTTGGGGCCAGCGATCATGTGGTTTTGAGCTTCGAATACACAGTAGAGCTACAAGTGGAGGGGAAAGCAGGAAGGCCAGGACAAATGAAGCCAAACTACAAGAAAGGGGACTACACGGGAATGAGGAACTTCCTGAACGAGGTTCAGTGGGACAGAGAACTGGCAGGGAAGCCAGTTAATGAGATGATGGAATATGTAGCAACAATGTGCAAGGAGGCTGAGGAGAGGTTTGTACCCAAGGGAAACAGGAATAATGAAAAAGCCAGGATGAGCCCATGGTTCACCCAAAGGTGCAAGGAGGCAAAAACCAAGTGTGCTAGGGAATGGAAGAAATATAGAAGGCAAAGGACCCAGGAGAATAAGGAGAGCAGTCGTAGAGCCAGAAACGAATATGCACAGATAAGAAGGGAGGCCCAACGACAATATGAAAATGACATAGCAGCGAAAGCCAAATCTGACCCGAAGCTGTTATACAGCCACATCAGGAGGAAAACAACAGTCAAGGACCAGGTAATCAGGCTAAGGAAGGAAGGAGGAGAGACAACAAGAAATGACCGTGAAGTATGTGAGGAACTCAACAAGAGATTCAAAGAAGTGTTCACAGAGGAGACAGAAGGGGCTCCAGAAAGACGGAGAGGTGGGGCACACCACCAAGTGCTGGACACAGTACACACAACCGAGGAAGAAGTGAAGAGGCTTCTGAGTGAGCTAGATACCTCAAAGGCAATGGGGCCAGATAACATCTCTCCATGGGTCCTGAGAGAGGGAGCAGAGGCGCTATGTGTACCCCTAACAACAATATTCAATACATCTATCGAAACAGGGAGATTGCCTGAGGCATGGAAGACAGCAAATGTAGTCCCAATCTTTAAAAAAGGAGACAGACATGAAGCACTAAACTACAGACCAGTGTCACTGACATGTATAGTATGCAAAGTCATGGAGAAGATTATCAGGAGAAGAGTGGTGGAACACCTAGAAAGGAATGATCTCATCAACAGCAGCCAACATGGTTTCAGGGACGGGAAATCCTGTGTCACAAACCTACTGGAGTTCTATGACATGGTGACAGCAGTAAGACAAGAGAGAGAGGGGTGGGTGGATTGCATTTTCTTGGACTGCAAGAAGGCGTTTGACACAGTACCACACAAGAGATTAGTGCAAAAACTGGAGGACCAAGCAGGGATAACAGGGAAGGCACTACAATGGATCAGGGAATACTTGTCAGGAAGACAGCAGCGAGTAATGGTACGTGGCGAGGTGTCAGAGTGGGCACCTGTGACCAGCGGGGTCCCACAGGGGTCAGTCCTAGGACCAGTGCTGTTTCTGGTATTTGTGAACGACATGACGGAAGGAATAGACTCCGAGGTGTCCCTGTTTGCAGATGACGTGAAGTTGATGAGAAGAATTCATTCGATCGAAGACCAGGCAGAACTACAAAGGGATCTGGACAGGCTGCAGACCTGGTCCAGCAATTGGCTCCTGGAGTTCAATCCCACCAAGTGCAAAGTCATGAAGATTGGGGAAGGGCAAAGAAGACCGCAGACGGAGTACAGTCTAGGGGGCCAGAGACTACAAACCTCACTCAAGGAAAAAGATCTTGGGGTGAGTATAACACCAGGCACATCTCCTGAAGCGCACATCAACCAAATAACTGCTGCAGCATATGGGCGCCTAGCAAACCTCAGAACAGCATTCCGACATCTTAATAAGGAATCGTTCAGGACCCTGTACACCGTGTACGTTAGGCCCATATTGGAGTATGCGGCACCAGTTTGGAACCCACACCTAGCCAAGCATGTAAAGAAACTAGAGAAAGTGCAAAGGTTTGCAACAAGACTAGTCCCAGAGCTAAGAGGTATGTCCTACGAGGAGAGGTTAAGGGAAATCAACCTGACGACACTGGAGGACAGGAGAGATAGGGGGGACATGATAACGACTTACAAAATACTGAGAGGAATTGACAAGGTGGACAAAGACAGGATGTTCCAGAGACTGGACACAGCAACAAGGGGACACAGTTGGAAGCTGAAGACACAGATGAATCACAGGGATGTTAGGAAGTATTTCTTCAGCCACAGAGTAGTCAGGAAGTGGAATAGTTTGGGAAGCGATGTAGTGGAGGCAGGATCCATACATAGCTTTAAGCAGAGGTACGATAAAGCTCATGGTTCAGGGAGAGTGACCTAGTAGCGACCAGTGAAGAGGCGGGGCCAGGAGCTTGGACTCGACCCCTGCAACCTCAACTAGGTGAGTACACACACACACATCACCACTATTACATTTACAGACATCGCCACAGCAGAAGTACTATGAATGTAATCACAGCCATAGATAGCCAAAAAAAAAAAAGTAATCATCGCTATCTAAAGGAATTGTGTTGGAAAAGTTTTGCTTATTCTGACACTCAGACTTCTGACTGGTTAGTCAGCTCGAATAAGTTCGGCTTTCTGTACATACTTGCAAAACTCAGCGGACAGGGGCAGCCAGGTTTAAATTACTTTGAATGACTGTAAATACTACCAGATCCAAATAACTCTACGGATCAGGCAACCCAGCTTTAATTTACCCATAAAATACTACTATATTTAATAGTAAAACTCCACACACGAGAAATTTTATTATGACAAAACTCTAGCAAAATTTTACAGACTACTCGGCCAGGTTACACTTATTTTAACCAAGTGATAACATCAGTATGACTCAAAGTGTCGTGCAGGCTGTGCAGTCTAGGCTTCAATAATTGTGACTATCTGAAAAAATATCTACATAGTACTTCGACTGTGCAGAACAACTTTCATTTGCACAGATGCTGCAAGAAATCGTTAAAAACATATGAGAAGTTTTTAAATCCTTTGCTTTTTATTTAATGAAAATTGGAAGTTTCTCTGAATTATTGTCTCTAAAAAAGAAAAACATTTAAACAGCATAACCGTAAAATATATTAATGTTGCTTTCTGTTTTGACTTCATTATCATACATCTATCTGGCTGAGTAAAAACTCGCTTCCTGCAAGTGAAAATGATCTCCAGTAAAACATAATAAAGAGGATAAATTATTCTGGCGTACCCACGCTAAAGCAGTTACTACATAGTAATGAAGCACAAGTTAAAGATTTAACAATGTAGAGATTCAGGGAGAAAAGTTAATATAACTCAAAAGGCAGGTGAAAAAATACGACGGCCAGAGTGTGACTATAAAGTCTGGAAGGGAAGTATAGAACTGGCGGTATTCTGTTATTTTAACTGGTATATATTATCCACTGTGGTGACGAGGATATCCGTCAGTTGTGGTGCAGATGAGAGGATATATTTGTCCAGCCGTGAGCAACAATGCAGATATTTTATACTCTTTTTTAATTCTTATATGCTGGTCAAATATTGCATTTTTTATCTATTAATGTTATAATCCATAAAGAGTGCTGAAGAAAAATAAAAATAGCTTCCTCCCATTCCCTTGATGATGCAGCACCTAGTGAATGAGAGGAAGAGGAAAATAGAGAGGAGGACAGCAGGATGATGGCAACATGTACAAGGCAAACTGGAACGAACTGGTATATTACTAATCAATAAATACTGTTATTCCGAAGCTTTGTGTGTGTTTGTGTGTGTGTGTGTGTGTGTGTGTGTGTGTGTGTGTGTGTGTGTGTGTGTGTGTGTGTGTGTGTGTGTGTGAGTGTGTGTGTGTGTATGTGTGTGTGTGTGTGTGTGTGTGTGTGTGTGTGTGTGTGTGTGTGTGTGTGTGTGTGTGTGTGTGTGTGTGTGTGTGTGTGTGTGTGTGTGTGTGTGTGTGTGTGTGTGCACTCAGCTGTATTCACGTAGTTGTGGTTGTAGGGGTCCAGTCACAGCTCCTGGCTACTACTAGATCACTCTTCCTGCTCCATGAGCTTTATCATACATCTTCTTAAAGCTATGTATGAATCCTGCCTCCATTACTTCACTTCCCAGACTCTTCCACTTCCTGATAACTCTGAATGAAGAAATACTTCCTAACTTCACTGTGATTCATCTAAGTCTTCAACTTCCAATTGTGGCTTCTTGTTGCTGTGTCACATCTCTGGAACATCCTGTCTCTGTCTATCTTGTCGTTTCTTTTCAGTATTTTATATGTCGTTATCATATGCCCCCTATCTCTTCTGTCCTCTAGTGTCATCAGGTCGATTTTCCTTGACCTCTCCTCGTTGGACATACCCCCTTAGCTCTTTGTGTGTGCTTGTGTGTGCGTGTGTGTGTGTATGTGTGTGTGTGTGTGTGTGTGTGTGTGTGTGTGTGTGTGTGTGTGTGTGTGTGTGTGTGTGTGTGTGTGTGTGTGTGTGTGTGTGTGTGTGTGTGTCTGTGTCTTTGTGTCTGTGTGTGAGTGTGTCTGTGTGTATGTGAGAGTGTGTGTGCTCGCGCGTGCGCGTAAGTTTAGAGAGTCGGTTCTTGGCCTCATCTCCCAAATTACTTTGATCTCCATCACTTGTTGCAGGTTTTTGTGCCTAATCCTGTCTACTCTTGAAAGTCAACCCACTTTTTTAAACACCCTGAGACTAAAGAAATACTTCTTCACATCACTATGGCTCACCTGTGTCTCAAGCTTCTACATTATCAATTACACACTAAGATTTAGTATATCTTAATCACCTCTCTTCTTGTCTTATCCCCCCCCCCCTCGAGATGAGTATATTTCAGTTCGCATATACCGAAATGTGTGTGTCCCTTTGTATAGACAATAAAAGACGTATTTCTCAAGCCAGTCGTCAGAGAGAACATTTCTCCATAGGAAAGTCAGCTTGTATGATGCTCAGGGAAGTCCTCTAAATCACTACTAAATGAGAATTTTTTTACGTTGTAGTAAAAGGTAAATGGAATAATTATACATTAGAATTTATGAAATATAATGTTCGTCATATTTCATATTGATGAAAAATCTATAGTTTATTCTGAGTAAAACTACAGATGAACATTCAGAATATTTTGACATGAAGAAGAAAAAGAAAAAATCTATACGACTGTGAGTATCTTAAGAGGAAAATATCTGTTTAACATAATATATTACGAAATAAACGTTTTTGGTAATATAATTATCATTCAAGAACCTCAGTAATCTCAAGCTTATAGTGAAAGTGCATTTCTCTTGCTCATTCAGAACGTTCGTCTATCCCTCCGCAGGGACATTGAACTACTCCTCTGAAAATAGTTACATATTTATTGGAAGTGCTACGCCCCCATGAGCCATAGAGTCTGAGAAATGGAAGGTTCTCAGGTTTGATCCCAGCAAGGGCAGGAAAGCTAGAATCTCTTGGTTCAAGAGTGTATTTAGCATTAAGTCAACCCTCCTGGTCCTCCTCCGCCTCTCCTGCTGGTGACGTTCCTCACTACACAACTTCCTCAGCTACGCCAGGTTGTTCTTCCAGTAATTAGTTTGCTTATTTTTTTACCAAACCAAACTTTATTTTCTTGACAGTAGGCACAAGGCTTTTGCCAAAATTAGTTCGCAATCTTTAGGAACTTATTCTTCTGAGAATTCTAACAAATGTTTTGAAAAAAAAAAACACCAAAAATTAAAACAAATTAATTTTCTTGTTTCACATTTTTTATATTAAAACACCGTTGATGTCCATATCCAAAGTTTAAAACATTCGTCCACAAACCACGATGCCGAAGTTCTTCATTCCATGTTTCATGGTCGAACTGAAAAAAAGTTTAATTATTTGGACACAGTCCAGCGTGATCTGGTGAAAATTAAATGTGTTTTTATTATTTTAATAATAAGTGTGCATCAAAATATTATAATGCCCAGGTTAGAACAATGGAAACTCTTACAAAGAAGTTATAAAAAGTACAAAGTTGAATGAAACATCAAAGGTTACAATGAGAGCTACTTAAAAAATACAAACGCCCTCAATGGTAGAGAACGAGCTCAAGCGCTAGCCAATATAACGTGTTAGAACCGCTATGTTTCTCCAGGTCCTGGTATTTATCTTCGTTATAAAACTGTGTTTTCCATGCACCACGTATTACGGTGTGTTTATGAAGTGCTTTCCCTGTTTCAAAATTGTTTAAAGCAATATGTTAAAAGATATGAAAGTAATTCAGTTCTCTGAATACGTGCGCTTCCTTGATGTCACGCCTTTAGACTTCCTGTGTGTGTGTGTGTGTGTGTGTGTGTGTGTGTGTGTGTGTGTGTGTGTGTGTGTGTGTGTGTGTGTGTGTGTGTGTGTGTGTGTGTGTGTGTGTGTGTGTGTGTGTGTGTATGTGTGTGTGTGTGTGTGTTTCCTCAACCTTTCTTCGTAGGATATTCCCCTTAGCTCTGGAACTAGCCTTGTTGTAAACCTTTGCACTTTCTCTAATTTGTTGGCGTGCTTTACCAGGTGTGGGTTCTAAACCGGGCCTGACGTACACGATGTACAAAGTCTTGAACGATTCCTTACTGAGGTATCGGAACGCTATTCTCAGGCGCCTATATGCTGCAGCAGTTATCTGGCTGATGTACTCCTCAGGAGATGTGCTCGGTATTACACTCAGTCCAAGATCGTTTTCCTTGAGTGAGGTTTGCAGTCTTCGGCCGCTTAACCTATACTCTGTCTGCGGTCTTCTTTGCCCTTCCCCGATCTTGATGACTTGCATTTGGTCGGGTTACTTGATCACTTGAGACAGAGAATGTTGAAATACCCGAAGAGGAAGTAAAAAGTAAAATTGCTATTGAATACTGTCAAGGAAAAATAAATATAAGCAGAAAGGATAGCACCTTGGGTTTTAAAGGTTGGTCTCGAAGCACTATTACTGTTCAATGGGATTTCCTATTTAGGATTTCACTACACCTGGATAAATTTGTTTAAATGTGACGATTGTTGCACAAATGTGGAAAAAAATTGAGCGAACACTACGCAAAAACCTGCCCACTGGTAAATAATTCGTGTTTCGGTTTGCAAATTCATGTAATGTATATTAAATATATTAAATTATTATAACAAAGTCACGAGAAAGGTTCAAAAAGAAATGGATGAGCCAATTGTATTCATCTCATCCTTTGTAAATTGTTCGACAGAGTTTCCCATAAGAGAGCTATTTGAAAACCTGCAAAATTTAAGAGGAATGAAAGGCAAATTATTACAAAGGATGATTTTTTTGAGAGCTTTTTTGACAGGAAAATTTAAGAGCGACGTGCCGGAAGGATCCGTACCTGCCCTTGATAATGTTTATAATTTATATTAATGACTGGCCGTAGTGAATAAAGAATGTAAATGAATTACTCTCGAAAAGGTAATAACAAGACAAATTTTATGACTACATTTCTGTAGGTTCGAATACAATATATTTTGTGTATTATGTTTTGGTGGATTGTAGAGAATTGCAAGAAAAAATGTAAATAATAAAAATGACTGAATCTGTAAAGGACTGACTAAATAAATTAAGAAAATTGAGGGATAGATGTGGACACAGGAGAAATGTAAATCAGACTACAGATAGAATATAGACTGTAACAAAATATTGAATGTATCAGACACAGATACAGAAAAGTTCTGGAGTCTCTGTCATCAAACAAATCGTCATTGCAAAATAATAGAAACAAAATTGTAAATATTAAATACTGACAAAATGTAAAATAGTTTTAAAAATGTTAAAATTGCTTAAATAGCTCTTTATATATTATTCTAAATTGCATTATGAGTTAGAAAGAGTAACAAAGTGATTTTAAACTAATAAGCATTATTTCTTATCATATGTAAGAGGTTTAACAAAAAGTCACAGTTATAAACCGGAAAAAAACGCATCAATGGCATACAAAGTTATCGGTTGACCACAGAAGTTAATCGAAAGAAGATGAAGTGTTACAATCAGTGAAAATTAAAAAAAAAAATTATCTGAAGAAAAGTTATATAAAGCGGGTGACCAAGAGTAAAGTTCTGCTCTGGTAGTTACAAAGTGATAATTACAGTCAATTCAGTAATGAAGTATACGAGAGGAACTACGTCACTGCACGCAACCACAGCTGCATAAGGCGACATCCATTTGGGAGAAGACTGAGGTAACAACAACAATTGGATGCCTGCTCCTCTGTCTTCACTGACTCTCACAGTCAAGTGATCAGGAAGCTCCCTCAACTATCAGTAACAGTTGTTAACCTTCACTCATTAGGTACGAAACAAGTCCATCATTTTAACACTCATTCTGCAACATATATTGCAAGTATCAGCTACCTCTCACAACAGACATTCATCAAGAATATCTCTTGTAGATTAGTGTTTATATTTCACAGTTTCAACAAATGTACAGCTAAAATCATCACATATTTATAATTTTAATTATCAACCTATCCTATATATATATATATATATATATATATATATATATATATATATATATATATATATATATATATATATATATATATATATATATATATATATATATATATATATATATATATATATATAGGTAGTAGGTTGGTAGACAGCAACCACCCAGGGAAGTACTACCGTCCTGCCAGATGACTGTGAAACAAAAACCTGTAACTGTTTTGCATGATGGTAGGATTGCTGGTTTCTTTTTCTGTCTCATAAACACGCTAGATAACAGGGATATCTTGCTACTCCTACTTACACTTTGGTCACACTTCACAGACACGCACATGCATATATATATATACATACATCTAGGTTTTTCTCCTTTTTCTAAATAGCTCTTGTTCTTTTTTATTTCTTCTATTGTCCATGGGGAAGTGGAAAAGAATCTTTCCTCCGTAAGCCATGCGTGTCGTATGAGGCGACTAAAATGCCGGGAGCAATGGGCTAGTAACCCCTTCTCCTGTATACATTTACTAAAAAAGAGAAGAAGAAAAACTTTATAAAACTGGGATGCTTAAATGTGCGTGGATGTAGTGCGGATGACAAGAAACAGATGATTGCTGATGTTATGAATGAAAAGAAGTTGGATGTCCTGGCCCTAAGCGAAACAAAGCTGAAGGGGGTAGGAGAGTTTCAGTGGGGGGAAATAAATGGGATTAAATCTGGAGTATCTGAGAGAGTTAGAGCAAAGGAAGGGGTAGCAGTAATGTTAAATGATCAGTTATGGAAGGAGAAAAGAGAATATGAATGTGTAAATTCAAGAATTATGTGGATTAAAGTAAAGGTTGGATGCGAGAAGTGGGTCATAATAAGCGTGTATGCACCTGGAGAAGAGAGGAATGCAGAGGAGAGAGAGAGATTTTGGGAGATGTTAAGTGAATGTATAGGAGCCTTTGAACCAAGTGAGAGAGTAATTGTGGTAGGGGACCTGAATGCTAAAGTAGGAGAAACTTTTAGAGAGGGTGTGGTAGGTAAGTTTGGGGTGCCAGGTGTAAATGATAATGGGAGCCCTTTGATTGAACTTTGTATAGAAAGGGGTTTAGTTATAGGTAATACATATTTTAAGAAAAAGAGGATAAATAAGTATACAAGATATGATGTAGGGCGAAATGACAGTAGTTTGTTGGATTATGTATTGGTAGATAAAAGACTGTTGAGTAGACTTCAGGATGTACATGTTTATAGAGGGGCCACAGATATATCAGATCACTTTCTAGTTGTAGCTACACTGAGAGTAAAAGGTAGATGGGATACAAGGAGAATAGAAGCATCAGGGAAGAGAGAGGTGAAGGTTTATAAACTAAAAGAGGAGGCAGTTAGGGTAAGATATAAACAGCTATTGGAGGATAGATGGGCTAATGAGAGCATAGGCAATGGGGTCGAAGAGGTATGGGGTAGGTTTAAAAATGTAGTGTTAGAGTGTTCAGCAGAAGTTTGTGGTTACAGGAAAGTGGGTGCAGGAGGGAAGAGGAGCGATTGGTGGAATGATGATGTAAAGAGAGTAGTAAGGGAGAAAAAGTTAGCATATGAGAAGTTTTTACAAAGTAGAAGTGATGCAAGGAGGGAAGAGTATATGGAGAAAAAGAGAGAGGTTAAGAGAGTGGTGAAGCAATGTAAAAAGAGAGCAAATGAGAGAGTGGGTGAGATGTTATCAACAAATTTTGTTGAAAATAAGAAAAAGTTTTGGAGTGAGATTAACAAGTTAAGAAAGCCTAGAGAACAAATGGATTTGTCAGTTAAAAATAGGAGAGGAGAGTTATTAAATGGAGAGTTAGAGGTATTGGGAAGATGGAGGGAATATTTTGAGGAATTGTTAAATGTTGATGAAGATAGGGAAGCTGTGATTTCGTGTATAGGGCAAGGAGGAATAACATCTTGTAGGAGTGAGGAAGAGCCAGTTGTGAGTGTGGGGGAAGTTCGTGAGGCAGTAGGTAAAATGAAAGGGGGTAAGGCAGCCGGGATTGATGGGATAAAGATAGAAATGTTAAAAGCAGGTGGGGATATAGTTTTGGAGTGGTTGGTGCAATTATTTAATAAATGTATGGAAGAGGGTAAGGTACCTAGGGATTGGCAGAGAGCATGCATAGTTCCTTTGTATAAAGGCAAAGGGGATAAAAGAGAGTGCAAAAATTATAGGGGGATAAGTCTGTTGAGTGTACCTGGTAAAGTGTATGGTAGAGTTATAATTGAAAGAATTAAGAGTAAGACGGAGAATAGGATAGCAGATGAACAAGGAGGCTTTAGGAAAGGTAGGGGGTGTGTGGACCAGGTGTTTACAGTGAAACATATAAGTGAACAGTATTTAGATAAGGCTAAAGAGGTCTTTGTGGCATTTATGGATTTGGAAAAGGCGTATGACAGGGTGGATAGGGGGGCAATGTGGCAGATGTTGCAAGTGTATGGTGTAGGAGGTAGGTTACTGAAAGCAGTGAAGAGTTTTTACGAGGATAGTGAGGCTCAAGTTAGAGTATGTAGGAAAGAGGGAAATTTTTTCCCAGTAAAAGTAGGCCTTAGACAAGGATGTGTGATGTCACCGTGGTTGTTTAATATATTTATAGATGGGGTTGTAAGAGAAGTAAATGCGAGGGTCTTGGCAAGAGGCGTGGAGTTAAAAGATAAAGAATCACACACAAAGTGGGAGTTGTCACAGCTGCTCTTTGCTGATGACACTGTGCTCTTGGGAGATTCTGAAGAGAAGTTGCAGAGATTGGTGGATGAATTTGGTAGGGTGTGCAAAAGAAGAAAATTAAAGGTGAATACAGGAAAGAGTAAGGTTATGAGGATAACAAAAAGATTAGGTGATGAAAGATTGAATATCAGATTGGAGGGAGAGAGTATGGAGGAGGTGAACGTATTCAGATATTTGGGAGTGGACGTGTCAGCGGATGGGTCTATGAAAGATGAGGTGAATCATAGAATTGATGAGGGAAAAAGAGTGAGTGGTGCACTTAGGAGTCTGTGGAGACAAAGAACTTTGTCCTTGGAGGCAAAGAGGGGAATGTATGAGAGTATAGTTTTACCAACGCTCTTATATGGGTGTGAAGCATGGGTGATGAATGTTGCAGCGAGGAGAAGGCTGGAGGCAGTGGAGATGTCATGTCTGAGGGCAATGTGTGGTGTGAATATAATGCAGAGAATTCGTAGTTTGGAAGTTAGGAGGAGGTGCGGGATTACCAAAACTGTTGTCCAGAGGGCTGAGGAAGGGTTGTTGAGGTGGTTCGGACATGTAGAGAGAATGGAGCGAAACAGAATGACTTCAAGAGTGTATCAGTCTGTAGTGGAAGGAAGGCGGGGTAGGGGTCGGCCTAGGAAAGGTTGGAGGGAGGGGGTAAAGGAGGTTTTGTGTGCGAGGGGCTTGGACTTCCAGCAGGCATGCGTGAGCGTGTTTGATAGGAGTGAATGGAGACAAATGGTTTTTAATACTTGACGTGCTGTTGGAGTGTGAGCAAAGTAACATTTATGAAGGGATTCAGGGAAACCGGCAGGCCGGACTTGAGTCCTGGAGATGGGAAGTACAGTGCCTGCACTCTGAAGGAGGGGTGTTAATGTTGCAGTTTAAAAACTGTAGTGTAAAGCACCCTTCTGGCAAGACAGTGATGGAGTGAATGATGGTGAAAGTTTTTCTTTTTCGGGCCACCCTGCCTTGGTGGGAATCGGCCAGTGTGATATATATATATATATATATATATATATATATATATATATATATATATATATATATATATATATATATATATATATATATATATATATATATATATATATATATATATATATATATATATATATATATATATATATATATATATATATATATATTTTAACAAGTCGGCCGTCTCCCACCGAGGCAGGGTGACCCAAAAAGAAAGAAAATCCCCAAAAAGAAAATACTTTCATCATCATTCAACACTTTCACCTCACTCACACATAATCACTGTTTTTGCAGAGGTGCTCAGAACACAACAGTTTAGAAGCATATACGTATAAAGATACACAACATATCCCTCCAAACTGCCAATATCCCAAACCCCTCCTTTAGAGTGCAGGCATTGTACTTCCCATTTCCAGGACTCAAGTCCGGCTATATAAAAATAACCGGTTTCCCTGAATCCCTTCACTAAATATTACCCTGCTCACACTCCAACAGATCGTCAGGTCCCAAATACCATTCGTCTCCATTCACTCCTATCGAACACGCTCATGCACGCCTGCTGGAAGTCCAAGCCCCTCGCCCACAAAACCTCCCTTACCCCTTCCTTCCAACCTTTTCGAGGACGACCCCTACCCCGCCTTCCTTCCCCTACAGATTTATACGCTCTCCATGTCATTCTACTTTGATCCATTCTCTCTAAATGACCAAACCACCTCAACAACCCCTCTTCAGCCCTCTGACTAATACTTTTATTAACTCCACACCTTCTCCTAATTTCCACACTCCGAATTTTCTGCATAATATTTACACCACACATTGCCCTTAGACAGGACATCTCCACTGCCTCCAACCGCCTCCTCGCTGCTGCATTTACAACCCAAGCTTCACACCCATATAAGAGTGTTGGTACTACTATACTTTCATACATTCCCTTCTTTGCCTCCATAGATAACGTTTTTTGTCTCCACATATACCTCAACGCACCACTCACCTTTTTTCCCTCATCAATTCTATGATTAACCTCATCCTTCATAAATCCATCCGCCGACACGTCAACTCCCAAGTATCTGAAAACATTCACTTCTTCCATACTCCTCCTCCCCAATTTGATATCCAATTTTTCTTTATCTAAATCATTTGATACCCTCATCACCTTACTCTTTTCTATGTTCACTTTCAACTTTCTACCTTTACACACACTCCCAAACTCATCCACTAACCTTTGCAATTTTTCTTTAGAATCTCCCATAAGCACAGTATCATCAGCAAAAAGTAACTGTGTCAATTCCCATTTTGTATTTGATTCCCCATAATTTAATCCCACCCCTCTCCCGAACACCCTAGCATTTACTTCTTTTACAACCCCATCTATAAATATATTAAACAACCATGGTGACATTACACATCCCTGTCTAAGACCTACTTTTACCGGGAAGTAGTCTCCCTCTCTTCTACACACCCTAACCTGAGCCTCACTATCCTCATAAAAACTCTTTACAGCATTTAGTAACTTACCACCTATTCCATATACTTGCAACATCTGCCACATTGCTCCCCTATCCACTCTATCATATGCCTTTTCTAAATCCATAAATGCAATAAAAACTTCCCTACCTTTATCTAAATACTGTTCACATATATGCTTCAATGTAAACACTTGATCTACACATCCCCTACCCACTCTAAAACCTCCTTGCTCATCCGCAATCCTACATTCTGTCTTACCTCTAATTCTTTCAATAATAACCCTACCGTACACTTTTCCTGGTATACTCAGTAAACTTATTCCTCTATAATTTTTACAATCTCTTTTGTCCCCCTTCCCTTTATATAAAGGGACTATACATGCTCTCTGCCAATCCCTAGGTACCTTCCCCTCTTTCATACATTTATTAAACAAAAATACCAACCACTCCAACACTATATCCCCCCCTGCTTTTAACATTTCTGTCATGATCCCGTCAGTTCCAGCTGCTTTACCCCCTTTCATTCTACGTAATGCCTCACGCACCTCCCCCACACTCACATCCTGCTCTTCTTCACTCCTAAAAGATGGTATACCTCCCTGGCCAGTGCATGAAATTACTGCCTCCCTTTCTTCGTCGACATTTAAAAGTTCCTCAAAATATTCTCGCCATCTACCCAATACCTCCATCTCCCCATCTACTAACTCCCCTACTCTGTTTTTAACTGACAAATCCATTCGTTCCCTAGGCTTTCTTAACTTGTTTAACTCACTCCAAATTTTTTTCTTATTTTCATTAAAATTTCTTGACAGTGCCTCTCCCACTCTATCATCTGCTCTCCTTTTGCACTCTCTCACCACTCTCTTCACCTTTCTTTTACTCTCCATATACTCTACTCTTCTTATAACACTTCTGCTTTGTAAAAACCTCTCATAAGCTAACTTTTTCTCTTTTATCACACCCTTTACTTCATCATTCCACCAATCACTCCTCTTTCCTCCTGCACCCACCCTCCTATAACCACAAACTTCTGCCCCACATTCTAATACTGCATTTTTAAAACTATTCCAACCCTCTTCAACCCCCCCCCCCCCGTCACTACTCATACTTGCACCAGCCCACCTTTCTGCCAATAGTTGCTTATATCTCACCTGAACTTCCTCCTCCCTTAGTTTATACACTTTCACCTCCCTCTTACTTGTTGTTGCCATTTTCCTCTTTTCCCATCTACCTCTTACTCTAACTGTAGCTACAACTAAATAATGATCCGATATATCAGTTGCCCCTCTATAAACGTGTACATCCTGGAGCCTACCCATCAACCTTTTATCCACCAATACATAATCTAACAAACTACTTTCATTACGTGCTATATCATACCTTGTATATTTATTTATCCTCTTTTTCATAAAATATGTATTACTTATTACCAAACCTCTTTCTACACATAGCTCAATTAAAGGCTCCCCATTTTCATTTACCCCTGGCACCCCAAATTTACCTACTACTCCCTCCACAACATTTTTACCCACTTTAGCATTGAAATCCCCAACCACAAGTACTCTCACACTTGGTTCAAAACTCCCCACGCATTCACTCAACATTTCCCAAAATCTCTCTCTCTCCTCTACACTTCTCTCTTCTCCAGGTGCATATACGCTTACTATAACCCACTTTTCACATCCAACCTTTATTTTACTCCACATAATCCTTGAATTAATACATTTATAGTCCCTCTTTTCCTGCCATAACTTATCCTTCAACATTATTGCTACTCCTTCTTTAGCTCTAACTCTATTTGAAACCCCTGACCTAATCCCATTTATTCCTCTCCACTGAAACTCTCCCACCCCCTTCAGCTTTGTTTCACTTAAAGCCAGGACATCCAGCTTCTTCTCATTCATAACATCCACAATCATCTCTTTCTTATCATTTGCACAACATCCACGCACATTCAGACTTCCCACTTTGACAAATTTTTTCTTCTTATTCTTTTTAGTAATTATTACAGGAAAAGGGGTTACTAGCCCATTGTTCCCGGCATTTTAGTTGACTTTTACAACACGCATGGCTTACGGAGGAAAGATTCTTATTCCACTTCCCCATGGATATAAAAGGAAAAGTAATAAGACCAAGAACTATTAAGATAAAATCAAAGAAAACTCAGATGAGTGTGTATAAATAAACATGTACATGTATGTGTAGTGTGACCTAAGTGTAAGTAGAAGTAGCAAGACGTACCTGTAATCTTGCATATTTATGAGACAGACAAAAGACACCAGCAATCCTACCATCATGTAAAACAATTACAGGCTTTCGTTTTACACTCACTTGGCAGGACGGTAGTACCTCCCTGGGTGGTTGCTGTCTACCAACCTATATATATATATATATATATATATATATATATATATATATATATATATATATATATATATATATATATATATATATATATATATATATATATATATATATATATATATATATAAACGGGATAACGATAGCTAACGAGAAAATGAAAACATAAATAGTTAAACTGGAAACACATTCGATATGTGAGAGTTCCATCAGAGTTGATCCACAGATACACACCGCTATACATAATGTACGTCCAGAGTGATATATGTATCTGGTAAGGTTATACATGCCCAGTTACACATAGCTCGCAGAATAATATCCACATAGTTGTCAGGGTATTGTACGCCTATACGTAATATAGGGTAAAATACGCCCAGATGCGCACAGTTGGCAAGAGCTATATAACGCCAGTGTTACAGTCTCAGCTTGAGAGGAGTGAGATTTGACGTGGTGATGGAGAGGAAGAGATCGGAGTGGGCATCCCTGGAGGCTGCAGAGTTTTCAGAGAGAAGCAGGTGCGTAGCGATTCTGGAGACAAGCTGGTGTCCTTGGAGACAGCTTTCGTGGGTAGGAGACCGCGGCCCGAGATATTGAAGACACAATGGTATCAAGGGTGGAGAGATGAATATCCTATTGAGAATAAAATCAGAACATGAGATACTTGTGACGCCACTGTAGTGAGGCTGGGAGACAAGCTAGGATCCCTGGAGGCTGATCTAGTGTCCAACAGACGGCAACATAAGACATTCAGGAAGCCATTGTGGAGATGCTTGGAGAGGGTGACAGTGTGATAGGAGACGACCATACGATGTATAATGTTCTCATCGTCTAGGTAAGAGCCAGTCACACGATGCGGTGTCTCCTTCAAAACCCCCAACTGGCAAGGAAAGATAATTTCAACAGAGATAAGGACCCTCACTCTCAGAGACAACGAAGTGACGTGACATCCTCAGTGGATTAAGTCAAACGTACAGCGTGATTCTTTTCTTTTAATCTCTCTGAGGAACAAGCCGATATTAAGTGGAGTTCTAGTTGTTCACATATCTAGGAACCATTAGCGTGTTACTGCCCACACTGTCATCTAGCGGGTTTGAGGCGAAGCTCTAGTTCCTGGTGTCTGATGTGCTTTAATTTCTACTCCTGGTAGTATTAACTTCACCTAGTGTGGGATGAAGTATGGAGAGTCACTTCACCTCCACTCTTCTGATCTCCTGATCAGGTAAGGTGATCTACCAGAAGTATTTCTGCTTTATTTTTTTCCTCACTTTCTCCTGGTTACCAATAATGACACTGACATTGAATACCACCCTTTGTCTTTCTTCAATGTTGTACTTATTTAACTTTTTGGTAACCAGTATATTTTCTTTATTATCAGCTCTGCTGCTGGACTGGTCATCCAGGGTAGACGCTAAAACATTGGAGCAAGATACCTGTCTTCTGGACGTAGTGGGATTTTACGACTACTCCTCTTTCAAAAATCTTAATAGTGGTGCTGCAACAAAGTGGTGACAGGAGTTTCCAGAACATGGGAAGAATATTACTATCCAGGATAACCTACACCATTTCTTCAAACATCAGAAGACCATCCTGGGCATTATATACTCCTGCCCTAACATCCTGCCAGAACCACAATGGCCAATTTTTATTTTTATTTAATTTTAATTAAAAGCCTTGGAAAACTATTCATTATTATTACTAGAATCCTTTATTTATTTTTCCATACTCTTTGATAAGCCGGAAGACGTTCCCTTGACAAACTCCATTCTACAGTTTTCATCACTTTCTCTTTCCCATCAGTTGTTGTTCCTTTAACACCAACTCAGTCTTTCTCTATCCTCTTTTATCCTCATTGACTGATTAAACATAGGAAAACGATTTTTCAGAACATACCTAAAAAAAGATACAGAAGCATTGTTTACTCAAATACTGACAAGGAATATGTTAACAGGAACACCACCTCAACCTTCTAACTTTCGTCTCTCCTTCTGTTATACCGGGAACAACACATTTTTGCTTCCCTCACATAATTCTTGGAACGCGTCAGGTGGTGACAGTACCAGCAATTACAGCTCAGGGACGGATTACCTCAAATACCTCCCTCATATTCCACCGTTTTTCTCTGTAGTGGACTGAAAATTAATGACTGGCGAAACGTTTCCTCAATAAACATTCAAAATGTTGCACAACTGTGTCAATCTTCAACATATCAATTTTGTAAACCGTTTATCACAACAAGAGCTTATTTACCCCTCAACCCCCTCCCTCTTCCCCTCCCTCTCCCCCTCCCTCTCCCCCTCCCTCTCCCCCTCCCTCTCCCCTTCCCCTCCTTCAGCTAAGAAGCTGAGCCTTGCTAGGTCTAGTCAGAATATTATCTGGCTGCAAGCTGACATCGGCTTTGGTATCTATTGTTAATGCGGATGTTAGGAAACTGTTTATGTTTTGCTTCGGTCAGTGCAAACAATTGTGGTTAAAAGCCTTAATGCAAGCAAAGGCTTTGTCAGTCTGCTTCCAACTGACCATTATTCTTGAAAGGAACAGATAAACACTTACCACTCTACTCTCATTCCTGGTGTTTTGACAGTAATTATATTCTTGAAATTATAACTAGCATTTTCAGGAATGTGAAGGGTCACTGGTCACAGTGAAACTTGAAACTAAAGGTCAAAAGTCACAAGCAGCTACAAATGATATCCAAGAGGTGACCTTAGACCAAACAAGGCGACCTACATAGGCAGGTGACCCTTTATTTAGCAGTGCAACCTCAGAATATCCTTGCTTGCTCAGGAGAATCACAGCCACCAATGACACGACTTACCTCGTCTTGCTTAAGAACTTTGAGGACTAGAGCTGGAATTTGGCGAGTACAAAGTTTGATTGCTCTTAGTTTAACGTGTGTGTGTGTGTGTGTGTGTGTGTGTGTGTGTGTGTGTGTGTGTGTGTGTGTGTGTGTGTACACCAGTCTTCGTTGGTCGCTTCTAGGTTCACTCTCCCCTGGCTTCAAGAGCCAGACAAAGTACGGTATTACTACACACATCACATTACTTACTCAACTGATATCATTCCAGCTGAAGAGACGATGTGACATGGCGCGATGATACTGGTTCTTTGGTAAACTATGTTTTTTTTTTTTTTCTATTTTTTTTGTCATTATAAAATTATCAGGATATATGCAAATACATTCATACTTTATAAAGTTATTTACATAGCGACGCTAGCTCGGAGGAAATGCCACACAGACGTGTTTTATCCTTGAAGTGGCTGGACACGCCAGTCTTGTAGGACACGTTATACCATATCCCTAAGGTAGGTGGACAAGAAAGTCCTCTATAAAATGCTTTCAGAAATCCAGAATTAGCTGGACATGCAAACCGTGAGGGACATGTTTACATCATCTTAGAGGAAGTTCAGTGCCTGGACACTAGTGGAGAGGCCTCCTGAGCACCCAGACTTATGTACCTTACATTAGGTACGCTATATAATATAATTATGTTAATAACTGGACAGGAAGATGAAAACGGTGATGGGAAGGAGAGAAAGAGAGAGAGAGAGAGAGAGAGAGAGAGAGATGGTTGAAGGAGGAACGTAGGGAAAGAGGCGGTGAAGCAGAATAATAGGGATGAAGAAAGGGGAAAGAGTAGGGGAAACTAAAGAAAAAATAGCATCATGTCTTGCCTGACTTGTTCCGTTTGCTGCCTTTCTGCAGTTCACCTGCCCCATCTACCACCTTCACTTACCCTTCTGCTACCGTCACCTGGCTCCTGTCATTATCTTACCTCGTTCTTTCAAGTGGTGTATATTTAATAGTCTGATCCATCAGTAATGTAGTTCTAATATTCTGGTTCATCAGACATGTTATGCAGCTGTTGTAATCTGGTCCATCAATCAGGTTATGCAGCTGTTGTAATATAGTCCATCAGACATGTCATGCAGCTGTTGTAATCTGGTCCATCAATCATGCCATACGACCTTACCAGTCAGATCCTTGGCATTTCGTAAAAAGTTAGTTTGGTCAGTACCAGTCACATCAGTCAGGTAGTCACATCAGTCAGGTAGTCACACCGCAGTTATGACTGGGAGACGCAACAGTCGCGTTGCGTCAGCTAAATCGGCTAAAATCAGACTGAGGATCATCAGTCTCATCAAGGAAAACTAACCCACCAGCCGGGAAAGTCGGCACAAGTTCAATCTAAATTGCAAACAAACTTCTTGCTTTCAAAAATCGTCAGGCAAACGAGAAAACTCTTGAAATTCTTAGAATCTTGTTTCAGTTACTCTCTTCTCCTCTCTCGCTCTTCTCCTATTTTCTCATTTTCTCTCCCCTTCTTGCTTTTCCCTATATTTCCCCTCAGCTGATAATATATTCCATTCCGCCGTCATCATATTGTTTCTCCCATCCTTATGTCCCTCCATCTATTCTTATTTATATCCGATTTTCCCTTGCTTCTCTCTTTATTCCCTTTCCTTTCATCGATTTTTAAATATTTAGAATTATCATAATGAAATGAAATGTTGCCAGAATGTTACGTAATCTTGTTTCATTATTCTCTTATAAATATTCTTACCTATCATTATAACTAATTAAGGTCCTCTAATGTGAAGCACTCTAATAACAGATTTTATTTTTTATTTAGGTGTGTGTGTGTGTGTGTGTGTGTGTGTGTGTGTGTGTGTGTGTGTGTACTCACCTAATTGTACTCACCTAATTGTGGTTGCAGGGGTCGAGACTCAGCTCCTGGCCCCGCCTCTTCACTGATCGCTACTGGATCCTCTCTCTCTCTGCTTCCTGAGCTTTGTCATACCTCTTCTTAAAACTATGTATGGTTCCTGCCTCCACTACTTCACTTGCTAGGCTATTCCACTTGCTGACAACTCTATGACTGAAGAAATACTTCCTAACGTCCCTGTGACTCGTCTGAGTCTTCAGCTTCCAGTTGTGACCCCTTGTCCCTGTGTCCCCTCTCTGGAACATCCTATCTCTGTCCACCTTGTCTATTCCCCGCAGTATCTTGTATGTCGTTATCATGTCTCCCCTGACCCTTCTGTCCTCCAGTGTCGTCAGTCCGATTTCCCTTAACCTTTCCTCGTACGACATTCCCTTGAGCTCTGGGACTAGCCTTGTTGCAAACCTTTGTACTTTCTCTAACTTCTTGACGTGCTTGACCAGGTGTGGGTTCCAGACTGGTGCTGCATACTCCAGTATGGGCCTAACATACACAGTGTACAGTGTCTTGAACGATTCCTTATTAAGGTATCGGAACGCTATTCTCAGGTTTGCCAGGCGCCCGTATGCTGCAGCGGTTATTTGGTTGATGTGTGCCTCCGGTGATGTGCTCGGTGTTATGGTCACCCCAAGGTCTTTCTCCCTGAGTGAGGTCTGTAGTCTTTGTCCACCTAGCCTATACTCTGTCTGCGGTCTTCTTTGCCCCTCCCCAATCTTCATGACTTTGCATTTGGCTGGATTGAATTCGAGAAGCCAGTTACTGGACCACATGTCCAGCCTCTCCAGGTCTCTTTGCAGTCCTGCCTCATCCTCGTCCGATTTAATTCTTCTCATCAACTTCACGTCATCTGCGAACAGGGACACTTCAGAGTCTATTCCTTCCATCATGTCGTTCACATATATCAAAAATAGCACTGGTCCTAGAACTGACCCCTGTGGGACCCCGCTCGTAACAGGCGCCCACTGTGATACCTCTTCACGTACCATGACTCGTTGCTGCCTCCCTGTCAGGTATTCCCTTATCCATTGCAGTGCCCTTCCTTTTACGTGTGCCTGATCCTCCAGCTTCTGCACTAATCTCTTGTGGGGAACTGTGTCAAAGGCCTTCCTGCAGTCTAGGAAAACGCAATCTACCCAACCCTCTCTCTCGTGTCTTACTTCTGTTACCTTGTCATAAAACTCCAGGAGGTTTGTGATACAAGATTTGCCTTCCATGAACCCATGCTGGTTTTCATTTATAATCTTGTTCCTTTCCAGGTGTTCGACCACTCTCCTCCTGATAATCTTCTCCATGACTTTGCACACAATACATGTCAGAGACACAGGTCTGTAGTTTAGTGCCTCGTTTCTGTTTCCTTTCTTAAATATGGGGACTACATTAGCTGTCTTCCATTTCTCAGGTAGTTGCCCAGTTTCAAGGGATGTGTTGAAGATTGTGGTTAGAGGCACACACAGCATCTCTGCTCCTTCTCTAAGGACCCATGGGGAGATGTTGTCCGGTCCCATCGCCTTTGAGGTGTCAAGGTCACTTAAGAGCTTCTTCACCTCCTCCTCAGTTGTTCGTATGTCATCCAACACTTGTTGGTATATTCCCTCTTGATGTTCCCTTCTGTTCTGTCTTCCCACAGCCCTTCCTGTCTCTACTGTAAAAACTTCCTTAAATCTCCTGTTCAGCTCCTCACATACCTCCTGATCATTTCTTGTGAGTTCTCCACCTTCTGTCCTTAATCTGATCACCTGGTCTTTGACTGTTGTCTTCCTCCTGATGTGGCTATACAACAGTTTCGGGTCAGTCTTGATTCTCGATGCTATGTCATTTTCATACTGTCGCTGGGCCTCCCTCCTTACCTGTGCGTACTCATTCCTGGCTCTGCGACTGATCTCCCTATTTTCGTGTGTTCTCTGCCTTCTGTACTTTTTCCATTCTCTATTGCACTTTGTTTTTGCCTCCTTACACCGTCGGGTGAACCAGGGGCTTGTTCTGGTCTTCCCGTTGTTACTGTTGCCCTTGGGAATGAACCTTTCCACTGCCTCCTTGCATTTTGTTGCTACATATTCCATCATTTCATTTACTGGCTTTCCTGCCAGTTCTCTGTCCCACTGGACCTCCCGCAGGAAGTTCTTCAACCCTATGTAGTCCCCTCTTTTATAGTCAGGCTTTTCCCATTCTACTCCTGTTATTCTCTCCACTTGCAGCTCTACTATGTATTCAAAGCACAGAACCACGTGGTCGCTAGCTCCTAGGGGACTCTCATACTTGATGTCCTCAATGTCTGAGCTGCCCAGGGTGAACACAAGGTCCAATCTTGCTGGTTCATCCTCCCCTCTCACTCTGGTAGTGTCCTTAACATGTTGGTGCATGAGGTTTTCCAGCACCACGTCCAACATCCTGGCTCTCCATGTTTCGGGACCCCCATGTGGCTCCAGGTTTTCCCAGTCAATCTCCCTGTGGTTGAAATCCCCCATAACCAGCAACTTTGCTCTGCTGGAGTGAGCTCTTCTTGCCACCTCAGCAAGTGTGTCCACCATTGCTCTGTTGCTCTCTTCATATTCCTCTCTTGGCCTCCTGCAGTTCTGTGGTGGATTATACATCACTGCAATGACCACTTTGTGTTCCCCAGACTGAAGTGTACCTGCTATGTAGTCTCTTTCTCCCGTCTCATCTATTCCTTCCATTTTCTCGAATTTCCATCTGTTTTTTACGAGCAGAGCAACCCCACCTCCCCCCCTGCCCCTTCTATCTTTCCTCATGATCTGGTATCCTGGTGGGAAGATTGCATCTGTTATTGTCTCCATGAGTTTTGTTTCTGTAACTGCTATGATGTCTGGGGACTTCTCATTGATTCTTTCTTGCCATTCCTCATGTTTATTCGTTAATCCATCTGCATTTGTGTACCAAACCTTCAACTTCTGTTCTAATACTGTAACTGTGGTGCGGGGGGTGGAAACAGAGGGATCGGTGTGTGATGGTTGGTTTGGATTGTTCAGTTGCCTTGGGGGTGTCGTGGCTGGAGTCCTTCTGCAGGTGTTTCTGGGGGGTGCGCTTGTCCTTCCATTTGATCCTGGGTTATTCTGCTCTCCTTTTTCATTTCCTCCCATTTCTCCTTTCGTTTTTGAACTCTCTCTTTCATTGTCTTCCTTTCGTCCTGTGTTCTGTCTCGGTCGAGGTACACACTCCGGAACTCCTGCTTGCCTCTCAGCCGTGCTTTCTCCTGCAGGATCATGGTTCGGGTTGATTCTGCCTTGAAAATTACTTTGAGAGGCCGATTCCTTTTCTTTGTGAACCACCCAATTCTCCGAAAATTTGCCACCTGGGTCATGTCCCCCTCGCCTATCACCTTCATGATGTCTTCAATCGCTTTTTTCTCCTCCTGCTTTCTTTCATCATAAGTTTCCCCTTTAGCTTCGTCTAGCCCATAGACAAACACGGATCTCTCCCTTTCCACCTCCCACTGTGACTCCCATTGCATCCTCTGATGTGTTTTAGTTCCTTCCCGTGGAGTGTTCCTTCCTTCAGTCCCTTCCCTCGTTATGGCCCCTATGCTTCTTGGTTTATCCTTCCTGCTCACCTGCTCCTGGCCCCCACAGGTATCTGGTAAGGTCCTTGCACATGTCCTAGTTCCTTCAATGTCTTCCAACCTCTCTTTCTGTCCTAGAGTGCTCCCTGTCTTTGTTTTGGCCCCATGTGGGTTTGACAGGACCTCTGCATACAGTTTAGTTTCCATGCTTCCTTCGGACCTGTTGTCTGTGTTCGATGTAGCCATTGCCGATGCTACTTCTGTAATATCTTTGTCTCTGTGCTGTTTCAGATGTCTCAGCTCCTCTTCTAATCTCTCTATCTTGATTTCTGCTGCTGTGGCCTGTTGCTTCCACCTTCTGCATTCTGCTGCTAACCTCTCTTCCATCTTCCTTTCCAGCTCATCTAGTCTCCTTCCCCAGTCTTCCTCCCTTTTTTTGAGCTCTATCTCCCATTCCTCCCTCTCAGATTCGTCCTTGGAGCCCCTTGTCCTCATCCTGGTTAGGGGGAGGGGAATAGATGGTTAGGAGAGGGGATGGATGGTTGTGGGGGAGGGGGAGGATGGTTATTGGAGGGGTAGAGATAGTTGGGGGAGGGAGTTAGATGGTTTGGGGGAGAGAGGGGATGGATGGTTATGGGGGAGGGGGAGGATGGTTATTGGAGGGAGGGAGGTTGTTGGGCGGGGGTTAGACGGTTTGGGGAGGGGTTAGGTGGTTTGGGGGAGGGGTAGGTGGCTAAGGTGAGGTGGTTAGGGAAGGGGTGGTACGTGTTTGTGTTAAGTGTTTGTGTCAAGTGGTGGAGGGTGTGTGTGTGTGTGTGTGTGTGTGTGTGTGTGTGTGTGTGTGTGTGTGTGTGTGTGTGTGTGTGTGTGTGTGTGTGTGTGTGTGTGTGTGTGTGTGTGTGTATGTGTGTGTGTGTGTGTGTGTGTGTGTGTGTGTGTGTGTGTGTGTGTGTGTGTGTGTGTGTGTGTGTGTGTGTGTGTGTGTGTGTGTGTGTGTGTGTGTGTGTGTGTGTGTGTGTGTGTGTGTGTGTGTGTGTGTGTGTGTGTGTGTGTGTGTGTATGTGTGTGTGTGTGTGTGTGTGTGTGTGTGTATGTGTGTGTGTGTGTGTGTGTGTGTGTGTGTGTATGTGTGTGTGTGTGTGTGTGTGTGTGTGTGTGTGTGTGTGTGTGTGTGTGTGTGTGTGTGTGTGTGTGTGTGTGTGTGTGTGTGTGTG